>NC_142607.1:36468237-36551926 GCF_041222555.1 Hakea prostrata
AACCTTGAATTGGCAAATCAGAGATGAGAAGATTCAGATCTGCAGAGGAATCGTTCGAATCACCAGAGAGTTTCGGAAAGGTCTTCTCACGTTTAAAAAGTGTTTAGGAGGCTGCCATAACTATGGAACACGAAGTAGGGTTTAAATAAAAGTGAAAAACCCTAAAATTGCATTTTCTCGGATTTAGCAAACCTTTGGTCGAGTGCTTGGTCGACTGGCCTAGTTGACCAAGGCAGACAGTAAGGAACAACAGGGAATTGAAGGATCAAATGGGCTCTAAACCTCAAGGGCTTTTGCACACATATCAAGTGACATATCTAGTGTGTAGAATTACCTTCAAACCAAGTTAGATAGTACTCCATGTCCTTCAACTAATCTCATCTTCAGACAGGTGTAGCTTCCTTTCCAGATCAGTACAGACTTCCAAGATTTGAACTCCACCATCAATATCCATAGGTTTAAAGTCAAAAATCATGTCTTCAACTGAGAGGGCCCACAGCTGGCTTCTTCCTTTACTCCGGGTCTTTGGACCAAAAACAACCGGGTTCCCGGGTCAAGGTTAGGGTTAGGTTAGGGCTGGATTTCACAACATCACACGCTACAAGTCGACAATGTCTACATACAAACACAATGAAGCGGCTATGTGTCAAAGTTTTCCAGCTTCTCTGACCGGTGCAGCATTGGATTGGTTCTTGGCATTACCAAACGGCTCAGTAAAGAGTTTCGATCATCTAGGTCGAGTATTCGTATTACGCTTTCAGAGCGGATTCGGAACGAAGAAGATAGAAGATACCTTGTTTCAACAAGGTCAAATAGAGTCCACACGAAATTTCCTTCAAAGATTCAACAACCTTACCATGCAAATTGAAAGCTTGGACCGAAAAATTGCTTTCCATGCGTTGTACCAGGGACTTACCCATGAAGGATTGCTCTAGCGACTACACCTGGATATGCCAAAAACATACGCAAAACTATCCGAAAGATGCCATAAACAAGCAGAGATATCGGAAACCCTAGAATCTCAAAAGAGAGAGCCAAGGGCTGAAAGAAGAAACAGTCGAGAACGAGGACCTCAGAACAGGATGTTAGGGATAAGCTCGACCAAGAATGGCTAAGCAGAACCCCAGAAAAATCAAGGGGTTGGCTATCTCCCACTTAATGTAAGAATGTCAAGAATCTTGATGCAAATTAAAGATCAAGGAGTTATCAAGTGGCCAAGTAAAATCCGAGCACCACCGGGAAATGGTGATAAGAAAAGTACTGTGAATATCATAGATCACGGTCATTGGACGGACAATTGCAGAAACCTAAAGATGGAGATAGAAAATTTAATTTCGCGAGGACACTTGAAGAAACACATCCAACCTAAGCAAGAAGGCCGACCACAAGACAAGTCTGTCACGAAGAGAGGGAGATCAGATAAGAGAAGAAAGAGGAAGTCCGGCCAAACGCCGATCTGAGGCGGATGATGATCAAAGAAAAAGAAGTCCAATATATACTGTATTTGGTGGCCCGGCGGAAGAATCAAATCGACAGACAAAGAGAAAGGCGCGATATATTGGAAATATTGAAACCAGCAAAAATATATCGACTGAGCCAATTACTTTTTCCTCCAAAGATCTACAGAACATCACAATCCCTCATGATGATGCTTTGGTAATCAAAGTTATCCTGGCAGAAACTAAAGTTCATAGAGTTCTAGTAGACACTGGATCCTCGACAGATATATTATCATTGGAGGCATTCAGAAATATGAAATTAAGGGAGGATATGCTCGTTCCATGTGAAACCCAACTTTATGGTTTCACAGGTTCGTCCACCTGAGCAGAAGGTACTATTCGATTAGAACTACGGATCGGAGAACATCCAAGAGATAGGATCGTACAATCCAATTTTATGGTTGTACGAGACTTATCGGCATATAATGCTATTCTAAGACGACCAACTCTCTGCGCGCTCGAAGCAGTGGTCTCCTCGTTACACATGAAGATGAAATTCCCGACCACGCAGGGAATTGGAGAATGTATGGGCGACCAAAAAACTAGTCAGCAAAGTTACAACAACTACATGCGAAAGAAGATAAGGACAAACTCAACAATGACTATTGAAGTCAGGGACGATCGCGATGAAGAAACTTTGCAAAGAGCTGAGCCAGTGGAAAAGTTAGAAAGAGTCTACCTCAATCCCGACCAAAAGGAGCAAAGCACCATGATCGGATCTGAACAAGAGGCAGATTTCAAATCAAGGCTCACTGATTTTCTAAAGAAAAATCATGACATATTCGCTTGGTCGGCTGAAGATATGCAAGGGATTGACAGGGAGGTTGCTGAGCATAAACTCTCTATCGAGGCCATTCCTGTGGTTCAAAAAAGAAGAAATTTCGCCATTGAGAAGCATGAAGCCATTCGAACCGAAGTGTAAAAACTAAGACAATCTGGCTTTATAAAGCAAACAGATCACCCAAAGTGGCTGGCTAACGTGGTGATGGTCAGAAAAGCAAACGGGAAGTGACAGATGTGTACTGATTACACAGATCTCAATAAAGCTTGCTCGAAGGATCACTATCCACTCCCAAGGATCGATCCTCTCATAAATGCAACAGCTGGGCATGAAATGCTCAGTTTTATGGATGCGTATTCAGGATACAATCAAATCCTTATGCATCCTGAAGATGAAAAACATACAGCATTCATGATTGACAGGGACATCTATTACTATAAAGTAATGCCTTTCAGTCTAAAAAATGTGGGACCAGCATACCAAAGAGCGGTAAACAAAATCTTCACACATCAAATTGGCTGGAACATGGAGGTATATGTGGATGACATGCTGGTGAAAAGCATCTTAAAGAAAGATCATTTGACTGACCTAGCGGAAGTATTCAAAGTACTTTGAAAATATAAGATGAAGCTTAACCCCGAAAAGTGCACTTTTGGGGTGTCTTCTGGAAAATTCCTCGGATTCATGGTATCTCAAAGAGGAATCGAAGCCAATCTTGAGAAAATCAAGGCAATCTTGGACATGAAACCACCAAGAAACATCAGAGAAGTCCAATGTCTAACTGGTAGGGTGGCAGCGCTGGATAGATTTATTTCCTGATCAGGGGGAAAATGCCTACCATTCTTCAAAGTTTTAAAGCAGGTAGCGAATCAAAAAGGCAACATCTGGAATATTGAGTGTCAGGAAGCATTTGAGGAACTAAAAGAAAAGCTATCCCGACACCTTTGCTCGTGATGCCGACCAACAAAAAGGAACTACAGTTATACTTGGCCGCTTCATAGGTCGCGGTTAGTGTTGTTCTCGTGCAAGAAGAAGGTAATATACAACAACCTGTCTATTATGTCAGTCATGTTCTAAATGATGCAGAGACTCGCTATTCAAAAGTGGACAAACAAGCTTTGGCACTAGTTGTAGCGGCCAGAAAGCTCCGTCCATATTTCCAATCACATCCCATTACAGTGATGACGAATTTACCACTGAAAAAGATTCTGCACCAACCAGACCTGGCAGGGAAGTTGGTGACATGGGCGGTAGAATTGAGCGAGCATTAGATAGAATTCAAGCCCCGACCAAGTATCAAAGCTCAATCCCTGGCAGACTTCTTGTTGAAACACAAAAGTAAGGCCAAGATGAAATCGAGCAAGTTGCATCATCAATTAAAAGATGGAGTTTGTTTGTAAACGGATCAAGAAATTCACAAGGAAGCAGAGCAGGCCTATTAATGAAAAGTCCAGAGGATTTGAAATAAAATATGCTCTTCGTTTCAAGTTTAAAGCATCTAACAATGAGGCTGAATATGAAGCCATGTTAGCAGGGCTGAGAATGGCCAAAGCTCTAAGCATTCAACATCTAGAAATCAAAAGTGACTCACAACTGATTGTAAATCAGGTCAAGGGAGTCTACGGAGCCAAAGAAAGAATGGAGAAATATCTGTCCTGGTCAACAATTACAAACAGTACTTCCAATATTTGGAAATTACTAAAGTACCAAGGGCAGAAAACGACCAGGCATATTCATTATCTCACGTAGCCACGGAAGGTATGGATGTTCAAACACCTATGGTCTACTTAGAAGAGTTTACTAGCCCCAGTATAAACATGGTCGACCACATGCAAGTTTCAACTGAGCAAGATTGGATGGAGTCGATCATACATTATCTAGAGAATGACCAGCTCCCAGAAGACCAAAAGTTGCTCAAGCAATAAGACAAAGAGCAGCCAAGTTCACAATCAAGGATGGATTATTATACAAAACATCCTTCACCCGACCACTTCTACCCGACCACTTCTAAGATGCCTGGGACCACTAGAAGCTACAAAAGTGTTAAGAGAAGTGCACGAAGGGATCTACGGATCTCACATACGATCCCGAACACTCTCTAATACAATTTTACGTCAAGGATTTTATTGGCCGACCTTAGAAGAAGATGCCAAAGACTTCGTTAAAAAATGCGACAAGTGCCAAGCACATGCAAAGGTCTCCCACACACCAGCAGTTCCCTTGACACCAATTCTATCCCCGATACCTTTCGCAAGATGGGGAATAGACTTAGTAGGGAAGTTACCAAAAGCGTCGGGAGGAAGAGAATATTTGGTAGTAGCAGTGGACTATTTTACAAAGTGGGTAGAAGTTGAACCCCTGACAACTCTCAATACGAAGCAAATGAAGTGCTTCATCAAGCATAACATATTATACGGATATGGGGTCCCAAAAATATTGGTTACCGACCACGGAAAACAATTTGGTATTGCAGCATTCACAACATTTTGTAAGGAACAAGGGATCGAGCACAGGTTTTCCTCAGTAGTATATCCCCAAAGTAATGGCCAAGTTGAGATAACTAATAGGACTATGCTTGATGGGCTCAAGAAGAGGCTCGACCAGCTCAAAGGAAGATGGGTAGACGAACTACCTAGTGTACTATGGTCATACCAAACAACACCCAGGACGACCACTTGAGAGTCACCATTCTGACTAGCCTATGGAGCAGAGGCAAGAGTCCTGGTAGAAATACAAATTGGATCACGTCAAGAAATAGAATTCAAAGAAGAAGCAAACATCGAGGGAATGCAAACTAATTTGGATCTAATCTGTAAAATCCAGCCCTATCCTTACCCTGACCCTAACCCGGATCCATTGTTGTTTTTAGGTCCGAAGACCCGAAGCGGTTGTAGAAGGGACTTGTGGACCCTTTTGATTGATAATTATGAGTCGGAGACCGAGCCCATGGACATTGACGATGATACCCCTTACTTGAGAACATTGTCGGTGTTTAGTGAATATCTGTGCATCGGAGAAGAATGACTTAGTTGAAGTACCTAATGGACTCCCGTGCACAATCCGAAGGTATTTCCATAAACTAGACTTCTTGATTGAATTGTAGAAGAAAACCCCATTCAATTTGACCCTATATAGCCCTCTGTCCGAAGTTGCTGAACTAAATCTGATTTTCTGTTGAATTCTGTTTTGGTCGATCCTCTTTGGTCGATGCCATCGACCAAGGACCATCAAGCAAAGTTTCCCAGACTCAAAGTTAATGATTCCTTGGAATATTCCCTATTCTATTTATACTAGCCTTGTGTTTTGAGCTCTATTCCAATCATTATCAATCCTGAGAACGTGGGGAGAGCTTTCCAAAGCACCTCCTAGGCATTTGTGAAGAATATCCCACCAAAAATCATTGTTAATCATTGTTCCTTGTCTCCATCAACAACTACAAGGTATGATTTATCACTCCCACTTTCTATTCTATTATTTTCTATCATTTCCTGTCCCTCTTTTTCTGTTGAGACCTTGGAAATGGTGCTGCAACCTTGCAACCATCACTCCAAGTGTCCACTCTTGCTTAACCTATGATCCTCTCACTTGTCTATTGATTCTATGCTCTCATTTCAAGCCTTGCATATGCATTCTTTGATTTTCCTCTTAACTTCATGCCTTCTTGTACAAGACTGAGGTATATAGTGTGCTATGTACATGTTTATCACTAGCATATGATCCTAATCAAATTCCTATAAGTTTCCTTAGCTAATGCATGCCTTTCCAATGCAAATGCAATCAATTTCAATCCATGCTATGATGCTTGTCTATTGAACTTAGTAGTCTAATTTGGGGCTTTCTATTTAGTCCATTAGATTATGTTAATTCCTTGATTTGTAGTGTTCTCATACTGTTCTTAAGCATCCCTCCAAGTTCCGGATCGATCCAAACTCCGGAAGACCAATTTCTGACCAAAATCCCCAAAACCCATTATGCAGCCCCGAAGACAGTTTTGGTCGATCCTCTTTGGTCGATGCCATCGACCAAGACCATTGACCAAACTTGTTGCTGATAGCAAGCTCAACTAGTTTTGACCCGTTTGACATCCGATTTTCCTGATTTCTTCTATAACCTCTTATTTATGTTTGTTTAGGGTCTTAACACTACTTTTGGATCATTCTTGGTAATTCTTGATTCATCATCAACTCAACCTAAGGTAAGGATGGTTATATCCATAAACACATAGGCTATGAACTTATGTTTTGGTGCTTATACTTAGTGAACATTATCTCTTAATTGCTTTTGATTATTATAGGACTACTATACATGTTTTAGAACAATAGTATTGTGATTTCATATACTCTTGACATAATGATTTATTATTCTTGTTACTTGTATTCATGATGGATCATTTCGATATTATGATTTAACTTTTATCATGATGATGTATCAAATGTATAAGATATGATGAACTTGAGTATGTGATTGCCTAAGTATAACTTGGGATTTGGGGAGTGTCCTATTGACGCTTTTGTCCTTGGGCATCGGATGGAATAGTATGGGATGTTCTCCGAAGCTACCTATCGACACTTTCCCGGTTTATTGGATGACATACATAGGATTGTCTAGTTGTGTGGATAGGATTGTCCTTGTCGTGTCAGACCCGAATCAGAAGGGCATTGAGACTGAACGACCCGTGGTAGTGTATGGTTTGATGGGCACTCAAGACAGGTAACCAACCTGGGGGAGGACATTAACCATGCTATGGATACCCGAAAGGGGCCATTTATTGGTAGGGTTGCAAATAGCTAGACTTGGGCTCACGGGCGCTCAAGACCGGTAACCAACCCGTGAGAGGACGTGAGAGCTTCCCATTTACTATTTGCGGATGACCAATAGGGTTGATGAGTTTGTAATCTGGGATTACACTGACTCTAGTCTGAAGGATACCGGAAAGGATCGCCTGGGGCGAGGAATGGACGTATCTGGATCTGAGTTGATACGACTGAGTAGATGACTTGCATTGGGCTAGGCTTTACCTTGACATGCGCCAATACTTATACCAAAGGGTGATGTGAGAGAGTGGTGACCGAATCCCCTACCATGGTTTGAGAGGACTTTACCCAACTACTACGGCAATCCCAAGATACGGAATTGGTTGAGGGAGAGTGACTGACGACCCAAAGAAGTATGGTGCTATGGCTTAAAGCATGTCTACCATAGAAACTAGCATTCATAGAGTTAGAATCATACTCACATCATATGTTTCATATCACACTGCATTATGTTATGATTTGTACTTATATGATTTTGATCTATAGAATAACTGCCTTGCTAAGTTCGTTGAACTCATTCCTTTTGTGCAAATCTTGTTAGATTTTCTCGCAGGTATTGAAGACTCTGATGGCACACTCTACGAGACGGACTTTGATCCCTCATACTACCCTCTGGGTGGTAGCTACGGTGAAGATCAGAGTTATGGTGCCGAAGAGGATTACTCTACGTACCAGAGTTAGCCCCACTATGGTGAGGGAGCGGCCGTGCTGGGCTTTCTTCGTCCATATTTATGAGGAGACAATCATTAGGATAGAAGAAACCTTTGCTTAGTGCCCCATTTCCTTGGATCATTGTTAAACATTTGGGATATGTAATTAACTTTCTTTGAGTTACTCTTTAAACTTGGGATTGTAACTTAACTTGATTTTACTACTTTTCCGCTGCCTTGAGAGAGTGACTTTCACTCATTTTCTCACTCTTATGATTAGACTTATACACTTGGTATCATTTATTTCCACACTCTAATTATATGAACTTATCTTATTCATGATATCTATTATTTATTGCTTTTACCTTGATTATTATTGTTCATGATTGTGTTATCGCATATGTGGGAGGCATGGTCCCTCGATGCTTGATCCTTGGACTATGGATCACATTCCCGGGTATGGCAGATAGAATACCGGCTGGGTGGATGTGACAGATTGGTATCAGAGCCCAAGATCAAGTGGAACCCCGACATCAAAAATGATAACGGAACATTCCGAGTCATAGATCCAAAAGTGACTCAAGTACTCTTAGAGGTGAATGATAGATAACCTGGACTAGCAACCAAATTAATGAAGCACAAATTGAATTTTGAATAAGACAATAATATAAATAGAATAACTGAACTTCATTAATCACATAAGAGAGTTTTACAAGTCTGAAAAGAAATACATCCATGAAAGCATAAAAGGAAACTCCTAGTACTATCTATCTAGGTGATCGACTCCGACGATCTGTCTGATCCCCCCTAGATCTGAACTCCTCCTCCAGTTGTGCAAACCTCTCGCCTAGGGTGCACAAGTATGGAATAAATAGATGACTGGTGAGAAGCCACATTTGGAGCTTCAGAAGTCGTGTGAGATGGACCTCCGACCTAGGAGAATCGCGGAGTAGGAATCTCCTCATGTCTCGGAATCTCATCCTGACCCCGATCCTCATCTCTCTGACCATCATCATCCCCATGCTCATCATCATCATCATCACTATCATCCTCATCCTCTGAGTCATCATCCTTTGATGCCTCATCGGTGTCACCCTCATCCTCTGATCTGTCGGCATTGTGGAGCCCCATCTTCCTGATCAACCATGAGCCGATGTCCTCACCTATGTCTCGGCCCTAAATCACTGGTGTATCCTCCAAGTCCACATCAAAGTGCTCGAAAATACGTGTCAAGAGTCAACCAAAATCCAAGTTCCTATCCCCAGGAAACTCAACTCGATCTATCATGACGTTCTGCATGATGTAGGCTAAGTCTATCTGTACTCCAGTGTACATGCTGTAGATGACCAATGCCTCCATTGCTGACACCTTGTTGCGGTGCCCTGCCTTCGGAATAATGTTTTGCACGACGATGCTAGCAATAACCTGAGCTGAAGGACACATCGCAGTGCCGCTTCGGGGCATATAACAGCCATTGTCATCCCATAAAGTCATGCATACCTCGTGGGTTTCGTATGGAAGAAGAGCCTCGGTGATGTCTGTACCAACAGGAATCCACCAGCGGGAATCCGATACGTTTGGGACATCCAAGATGCGAGACAGTGTCCTTGTCACATCCACCCAGCCGGTACCCTATCTGGCATACCCGAGTGTGTGATCCACAGTCCACAAGATCTAGTAGTTAGTAAAATCAACCTCCCACATTCACAACAATATAATCAAGAACAAGACTAAATCAAGGGTAACAATATTAGTCAAATGAATCAAAGTAAAGTAACGAGGTAATCATCAGAGTGTGGAAATGATACCAATAGATATATAAAACCAAATGTAGAGTGAGGCGGAATCTCACTCCACGAGTACAGCAGAATGTAGTTCGAAAGTCAAAGGAGATTACAACTGATTCTAAAGACAAGAAAGAAAGATATAATCTAACTAAGCTAGAGTCTTTTCTACTTTATAAAGAACGTCTTCATAAACATAGACTTCATCAATTACGCTCAAGCGCTCCCACTCCACAGTAGAGCTAATCTTGGTAACCAGTGAGACCACTCGGGAATCCTCAAAGTAATCTTCATAGTCGCCAACACCTTGCGTATGGTACGCTTCTCCATCTTGCGCTTCCTCATATTGCGCTTCATAGCCATCAAGACCTGTAGAATAATCTAACAAAAGATGTTGTACAAAAAGGAATGAGTTTCAAAAGAAACTCAGCAACGCAAGTTATTCCATAATACCATAAATAACATAGTAACATAAACAAAGCATAAAGTGATATGATATGAGACAGACAATGCATGTATGAGTCTAACTCTATGTATGATGGTCTCTATAGGCAGAAATGCTTTAAGTCATAGCACCATACTTCTTTGGGTAGGTCTCAAATCACTCATCCTCAATTGGCAAAGGGTCCATTATCCCTCTCGGACAATCCATGGCTGGGGGTTAAGTCACCTCTCTCTCACATCACCGTTTGGTCTAAGTATTGGCGCATGTCAAGGTAAATCCTAATCCAATGCAAGTCTTCTACTTAGTTACATCAACTCAGATCCAGATTCGTCCATTCCTCCCCTCTCGGGATCCTTTCCGGTATCCTTCACACTAGAGTCAGCGTATCCGACTCTCTCAAATACGGACTCATCAACCCAATAGGTCATCCACATATAATAAACGGGAAGCTCTCATGTCCTCTCACGGGTTGGTTACCGGTCTTGAACGCCCATAAGCCCAAGTCTATCCATATGCTACTCTACCCATAAATGGTCCCCACAATGTGATTCATGTCCCCTCACAGATATAACTCACCAGTCTTGAGTACCCATGAATCCCCATTGCTACCACAGGTCGTTCGGTCTCAATACCCTTCCGAATCGGGTCTGATATAACAAGGGTATAACCTAGCCAAACACTGCTAGAAAGTCCTAGGTATGACAACCAATAATCCAGGAAAGCATCAAAGGGCAACATTGGAAATATCCCATACTACTCCCAATGAGGTCCAAGGACAGAAATGTCAAAAGGACATTCCCCAATCCCAAATTATACCTAAACAATCACATCATAATTCAGTCATATCATCCACGACAGATATCTCATCATATGAAAGTGTATAATAAGACAAGATCAAATAAATAAGAAACATACATGAGTAAGTATTCATACATGATCAAGTACATAAAGTAAATAAGGAAATAAGATCCTAATGTACTTGCAGCATTCATATCATAATAGAAACTAACATAACAGTAGAAAATCTAAGTAGTTCCCAAATTAGAAACTAAATCTATGCAATCTATGTTAATATGGTAACAACTTTACTTACCTTAAATAGATTCGAATATATTCTGGACAGACAAGAGGAAGAATCCAAAGTTAGCAAACAAACCCTAGAATAGCATCTCACAATCATTAGGAAATAGTCCTAAAAGAATAAGCATCAATCGAATCGAATCGGACGAAGAAATCAGATTCTGTTCTTGCGGGTTGATTTGCTGGGTTGATTGAGTCAGTTGACCCAGGCAGTCTGCCCAAGAGCAAATCTAGAAAAAGAAAAAAAAAAAAAAAAAAAAAGAGAATCTTGATCTGAAACCTATGCTACACAATCCGGAATGCAACGAAACTTGGAGAGAATGTCTAACACAGTAATCTAAGACTAAAAAGCATAATTTAGACATCAAACAACCGTTAAAACTATTACTTACTAATTTAGAATCATAGTTTCTATTTTGGTAAAAATCATGGTTTTCATTGAAAACATGCTATGAACGAAAGAGATGAACTAGAGATAATTAGATCTCATTCTAGTACAAGAACACAGTAGATCAGAGGTATGAATAATCATAGAGAAGCATCTACAATGCTAGAATAAATCAAAATAAGAATATGATCATAGTTTAAGAAGAAATCATAAAAAAATCATGTTAAGAATGAATGAGAT
This sequence comes from Hakea prostrata, assembly GCF_041222555.1. Classification (NCBI taxonomy): domain Eukaryota; kingdom Viridiplantae; phylum Streptophyta; class Magnoliopsida; order Proteales; family Proteaceae; genus Hakea; species Hakea prostrata. The sequence continues at coordinate 36,479,919 of NC_142607.1, forward strand.
GATCATGGCATAAGAGAACGAAAAGAGATTGTAAGGATATGACTAAAAGGTTGCAGCATCTTCATCATAATCTCAGTTCAAAGATGAGAGTGTTCATGGAAAGAACGAATCAAGAATACAAAAGATTGAATACTAACTTTCGATTGATGAACAAGAGAGAGAATTTGCAAGATTGCAAGATTAGGTCTTCTTCTTCACTCTTGGAGGCTTGGAGATGCTTTCCGTTCGTTCTCTAAGTGTTTTGGAGGCTAGGGATACTAAAATCATGAAGTCATGGGGTATATATAGCAAGATACTCAAAACAGAAGATTCTGCTTGAGTTTAGCAACTCTGGGTCAATTGGCTGGGTAGCATGGCCCAGTCGACCCAGGCTAACAGCAAAGCCAAAGACAGGGATTTGAGGGTCTTCCACTACTTGGAATCAAACGAAACTTTAAACATATATACTTTAACATACCTAGCATGGAAAAATGGCTTTAAATCATATCCCATCAAGCTCTAAGGTCAACAACTAATCTTCTCTTCATCAAGGTGCAGTCTCTTCTCTATATCCAACACTGGCTTCAAGTATGGGGCATCATCTTCAATCTCCATAGGTTCGGAGTCGAACACTATGTCTTCTACTAATATGGCCCATAGTTGACTTTCACTTCTACTTCGGGTCTTCGGACCTACAAACAAAAGAGTATCCGGGTCAAGGTTAGGGCCGGGTTCACAGTCCTAGTAGTAAAACTAATCTGTGTGCCCCCAACCATTGATTCCATGACGATCCTAGAACCATCTCGTGGGTCATCCTCGATGCGGTAAGTCAGGTTACTATAGAAGTACCTGACGAGATCTGGATAGACCGGATATGCCGTACTGTGCAAATGTAACCAATCCATGGCCTCTAGTCTCTCTCGTTTGTGAAATGTCTCTAGGTCATCCAAGACAACTAACCTTCCATGCTCTATCGGTATGTCATGGAAGTAGTACTCAAATAGAAACTCAGTCATAGGAGTGGTGAAATGCTCCTCGTCTGTAACCTTTGATCGTGGAACATATCCTCAACCTCTATCAACTCGTCGCCCTCCCCTAGGCATAGTGAATCTGTTGAAACAAAGAAGAAATTGCATTTGGATTAGTCCTTGTATGTATTTGTTAGCTGAAGGGCATTTTCGTAAATTTCTGGAAAATTTCGATTTTAGCGAAATTGCGATTCAAACATACTAACATGTGCATAAGACTTGGATAAACATGCTAGAACACTTTGTTTGGTGAAAATCTATCATTTTGGCATCTTCAAAGTGAAAATTCAGCAAGTAGGAGAGAGAAAATTCCTCTTTGGGCTTGCTTTTGTGAATTTTTGAAAATACGAAATTGACCGAACGGAAAGAGGGAACACCTTCCCCATAGTGAATCAGTCATGTAGGAATTTGTTTCGTATTAAAATTCATTTTGGTTTGAGAATGGGACAAGTTTTTTTGCAAAGTTGGATTTTTGTGAGATGAATAGTGATTTTGGAACCAAATTGTGTGCAACCTTGTGTTTGAAGCTTAGTCTTGCTTGGAAACTAATGGGAACATGTTTCTAAACACCTCTATGCATGATTCTAACCATTAGCAACAAGCATTGTTCAGTTTTGAAAAGAAACATATCAATGGTAAATGAGATTTTCAAGAAAAGAGAACTTACTTGTGTAGATGATTAAAGGAGACTTGCAAGTGTTGTTGGAGTCTTGAATCAAGCCTTGGAACCCTTAATAACCCTAGAGAGTCATTTTCCCCAAAGCCAAACTTGAAATGGAAATGTGAGAAATGAAAATGAAATGAAGAAGTGGGCCCTTTAATCTGATTTTTCGCGCAGAATCATTTTGGTCGATGCCATCGATCAAGGAGCATCAACCAAAATAGGTCATTTTGCTACCTTGGGCTGTTTTTGGAAATTTTTTATTTGTGATTGGATTTCTTTGGATTTTAACCAATGTTGACTTATTTTCTTGCTATATTGATAGTTCTAACCATGATTTGAGTATCCTAATCATTGATCAAGTTGTTTTTGACAGATTTAAATTTTGGTGTCCTTATCTTTGATTTTTTTTGCAGAATGGTCCTTCTTAGGAACCGTTTCTTTGGTTCCGGTAGTGCCGGGAACTAGGAAACACCTGCTGGGGGCTCTGACCAGCAAACTCAGGAAGATAGCCATACCACGAATGGCATTCTTGGTGCCCCCGATATCTGAAGATTGTCCTATGTTAATTTGTGGAAAGAACCTGAAGGCAAATCTAGTGTTGTTTGATATGAGAGATTTTGATGTAATCTTGGGTATCGATTGGTTGACATCCTACATGCTGTAATCTTGTGCTCTTCGAAGAAGATCCAGTTTCGAAAGGAAGAAAAATCAGTTTTCGAGTTCCAAGGCGAGAAGGGAAGAGTTAGCATGAAGACTTTGACCGCTTTAATGCAAGTCCATGCTTTGGTGGAAAGTCCTTCACCTGGAAGCAAGGTCAAAGAAGGAAAGAGACTTGAAGAACTCAGAGTTGCTTGTGAATTTGCTGATGTTTCCAGATGATCTGTCAGGATTGCCCCCTGATAGGGAAGTTGAGTTTTCCATAGACTTAACTCTTGAAGTGGCTCCGATATCTAAAGCTTTCGTATAGAATGGCACCCACCGAACTAGAAGAGTTGCAAACACAACTAAATGAGCTCTTAGAGAGAGGTTTTGTGCAGCCAAGTGTATCACCTTGGGGAGTTCCAGTCTTGTTTGTGAAGAAGAAGGACGGTAGCATGCGTCAGTGCATTGATTACCGGGAGTTGAACAAGCTGACAATCAAGAATAGATACCTGCTGCCTTGGATTGATGATCTTTTCGATCAGTTGAAAGGTGCGGCTGTAGTCTCGAAGATTGATTTGAGATCGGGATATCATTAGTTGAAAGTGAAATCAATTGATATCTTTAAGACAGCGTTTAGAACAAGGTATGGACATTATGAATTTAGAGTTATGCCTTTCGGTTTTACTAATGCTCCTATCGTGTTCATGGATCTCATGAACTGAGTATTTCATGATGTGCTCAATAAGTTTGTAATCGTTTTCATTGACGACATCTTGATCTACTCAAAGAATGAGGAAGAGCATGTGAAACACCTGAACTTCACATTGCAAAGGTTGAGAGAAAAGAAACTCTATGCTAAGTTTAGCAAGTGTGACTTTTGGCTCTCAAGGGTAGTATTTCTCGGCCATGTTGTTTCAGCTGAAGGTATTCGTGTGGATCCTAAGAAGGTGCAAACAGTTGCTGATTGGGAAAGACCGAAGACTGTGACTGAGATAAGAAGTTTCCTTGGATTGGCAGGATACTATAGTTGATTTATTGAGAACTTTTCTAGGTTGGCTACTCCTATGACTAAGCTAACTAGAAAAGAAGAGAAGTTTGTGTGGACTGAAGCTTGCGAGAAGAATTTTGAAGAGCTAAAAGTTAAATTGACAAGTGCTCTGGTTTTGACTATACCTGATAGTTCCGGTGGATTGACAGTCTACACTGATGCTTCCAAGATCGGTTTGGGTTGCGTGTTGATGCAACATGGTAAGGTAGTGGCTTATATGTGTCGGCAATTAAAGGATTATGAGCGGAACTACCCCACTCATGATTTAGAGCTTGCCGCCATTGTCTTTGCTTTGAAGATTTAGAGACATTACCTGTACAGTGAGAAGATCGCCATCTTCACAGATCATAAGAGTTTGAAATACTTCTTCACCCAGAAGGAGCTGAACATGAGACAAAGAAGATGGTTAGAATTGGTCTCTGACTATGATTGTGAAATCCAGTGTCACCCAGGTAAATCAAATGTAGTTGCGGATGCTCTTAGTAGGAAAAGCCAAAGGAAGGAATTGAACTTGAATGCTTTGAGTCGGCCCTTGTTGTCGTCGATGGAAAGATTTGGTTTGGAAGTGGTCCTTGAGGGTTCAGATTGTGTCCTTTACGCCATGATGGCAAGATCCATTCTTAGAGACAAAATTGTTGCCTTGCAGAGTTCTGATTGAGAGTTGAAAGAGAAAATTGAGAAGATTGCCTTTAATTCAGAAATGGACCCTGCTTTTAGTACGTCTATGTATGGTACTTTATTGTTTAAAGGTAGACTTTGTGTGCCTACTGTTGATGAAATCAAGAAGGAAATATTGAAAGAAGCACACCAGTCCATCTTTACAGTACACCTTGGAAGTACCAAGATGTACAAGGACTTAAGGGAACATTTTTGGTGGAATGGTTTGAAAGCTGATGTTGAAGATTTTTTTGCCAAGTGTGAGACTTGTCAACGTGTGAAAGCCGTTCGTCAACCTCCATCTGGATTGCTTCAGCCTCTTCCTATTCCTAGCTGGAAGTGGGAAGATATCTCAATGGACTTCACGACTAGCTTACCTCGGACAAGTAAGGGAAATGACACAGTGTGGGTGATTGTTGATAGGTTGACCAAATCATCCCATTTTATTCCTATGAAGATCACTTACACTTTGGATAAGCTAGCTAGGCTTTATGTGGACAATCTAGTTCGTCTACACGGAGTGCCTGTGAGTATTGTTTCTGACCGTGATCGTAGGTTCACCTCCATGTTTTGGAATGGTTTGCAGAAAGCCTTGGGAACCCAATTGAATCTAAGTACAGCTCCTCATCCACAGTCTGATGGACAATCTGAGTGGACAATTCATATATTGGAAGACATGCTTAGATCTTGTGTAGTAGATATGGGTGGAAATTGGGATGAACACTTAGCTTTAGTTGAGTTTGCCTATAACAACAGTTATCAAGCAACAATAGGCATGGTTCCATTTAATGCTTTGTATGGTAACACTTGTAGGATGCCTTTGTATTGGACTGAGACAAGTGAAACAAAGGTCTTGGGTTCAGAGATGATTGAAGCTAAAAGTGATGAGGTTGACATGTGTCACATCCACTCTGCCGGTACCCTATCTAGCATACCCGAGTGTGTGATCCACAGTCCACAAGATCCAGTAGTTAGTAAATCAACCTCCCACATTCACAACAATATAATCAAGAACAATACTAAATCAATGTTAACAATATTATTCAAATCAATCAAAGTAAAGTAACGAGATAATCATCAGAGTGAGGAAATGATACCAATAGATATATAAATCAAAAGTAGAGTGAGGCGGAATCTCACTCCACAAGTACAGCGGAATGTAGTTCAAAAAACAAAGGGATTAAAACTGATTCTAAAGACAAGAAGGAAAGATATATTCTAACTAAGCTAGAGTCTTTTCTACTTTATAAAGCATGTCTTCATAAACATAGACTTCATCGATTATGCTCAGATGCTCCCACTCCACGGTAGGGCTAATTCTGGTAACAAGAGAGACCACTCGAGGGATCCTCAAAGTAATCTTTGTAGTCGCCAACACTTTGCGTATGGTACGCTTCTTCATCTTGCGCTTCTTCATCTTGCGCTTCCTCATATTGCGCTTCATAGCCATCAAAACCTGCAGAACAGTCTAACAAAAAATATTGTACAAAAAGGAGTGAGTTTCAAAAGAAACTCATCAAGGCAAGTTATTCCATAATAGCATAAATAACATAGTAACACAAACAAAGCATAAGATGATATGATATGAGACAACCAATGTATGTATGAATCTAACTCTATGTATGATGGTCTCTATAGGCAGACATGCTTTAAGTCATAGCACCATACTTCTTTGGGAAGGTCATTCACTCTCCCTCAGCCATCTAGGCATCTTGGGCTCTGCTGGTGGTAGTTGGTTAAGGCATCCCTCAGGACATTCCATGGCTGGGGTTTAGGTCACCACTCTCTCACATCACCATTGGTCTAAGTATTGGCGCATGTCAAGGTAAAGCCTAGCCCAACGCAAGTCTTCTACTTGGTTATACCAACTCAGATCCAGATACATCCATTCCTTGCCCCTAGCGATCCTTTCCGGTATCCTTCACACTAGAGTCAGCGTATCCTATGGCTACAACCAACTCGGACTACGGACTCATCAACCCTATAGGTCATCCACATATAGTAAACGGGAAGCTCTCATGTCTTCTCACGGGTTGGTTACCGGTCTTGAACGCCCATGAGCCCAAGTCTATCCATATCCAACTCTACCCATAAATGGCCCCCACAATGCGATTCATGTCCCCTCACGGGTTGGTTACCGGTCTTGAGCGCCCATAAATCCCCATTGCTACCACGGGTCGTTTGGTCTCAATACCCTTCCGAATCGAGTCTGATATAACAAGGGTATAACCTAGCCAAACACTGCTAGACAAGTCCTAGGTATGATAACAAATAATCCGGGAAAGCGTCAAAGGGTAACAATGGAAATATCCCATACTACTCCCAATGAGGTCCAAGGACAGAAATGTCAAAAGGACATTCCCCAATCCCAAATCATACCTAAACAATCACAATCATAATTCAGTCACATCATCCACGAAAAATATCTCATCATATGAAAGAATATAATAAGACAGATTAAATAAATAAGAAACACACATGAGTAAGTATTCATACATAATCAAGTACATAAAATAAATAAGGAATTAAGATCCTATTGTACTTGCAGCATTCATATCATAATAGAAACTAACATAACAGTAGCAAATCTATGTAGTTCCCAAATTAGAAACTAAATCTATGTAATCTATGCTAATATGGTAACAACTCTCCTTACCTTAAATATATTCTAATGTATTCCGGACGAACAAGAGGATGAATCCAAAGTTAGCAAATAAACCCTAGAATAGCATCACACAATCATTAGGAAGTACTCCTAAAAGAATAAGCATGAATCGAATCGAATCGGACGAAGAAATCGGATTCTGTTCTTGCGGGTTGATTGGTCGGGTTGAGTGCTCCAACGACCCGTGCAATCTACCCAAGAGCAAATCCGAAAATAAAAAGAGAATCTTGATCCAAACCTATGCTACACAATCCGGAATGCGACAAAACTTGGAGAGATTGTCTAACACAGTAGTCTAAGACTAAAAAGCCTAATTTAGACATCAAACAACCATTAAAACCATTACTTACTAATTTAGAATCATAGTTTCTATTTTGGTAAAAATCATAGTTTTCATTGGAAACATGCTATGAATGAAAGAGATGAACTAGAGATGATTAGATCTCATTCTAGTACAAGAACACAGTAGATCAGAGGTATGAATAATCATTGAGAAGTACCTATAATGCTAGAATAAATCAAATAGGAATATGATCATAGTTTAAGAAGAAATCATAAGAATCATGTTAAGAATGAATGAGATGATCATAGCACAAGAGAATGAAAAGAGATTATAAAGATATGACTACGAGGTTGCAGCATCTTCATCATAATCTCAGTTCAAAGATGAGAGTGATCATAGAAAGAATGAATCAATAATACAAAAGATTGAATACTAACCTTTAATTGAAGAACAAGAGAGAGAACTTGCAAGTCTGCAAGGTTAGGTCTTCTTCTTCACTCTTGGAGGCTTGGAGATGGTTTCCCTTCGTTCTCTAAGTGTTTTTGTAAAACCCAGCCCTAACCTTGACCCGGAAACCTTGTTATTTGTAGGTCCGATGACCCGAAGTAAAGTAAGAAGTCAGCTTTGGGCCATCCCAGTAGAGGACTTGGTGTCTGGCTTTGAATCCATGAAAGTTGATGATGAGGTTCTATTTATGGAAACTGAATCCTGATGAAGATCTAATTAGTTGATGGACTTGGAGTGCTCTCTATCTTGGTTTGAAGGCATTTCTACCTATTAGGTAAGTCACTTGACTTGTGTGCAAAACCCCTTTAGGATTGGATTTGATCTGGACCTTCAATTCCCTGTTTTGGCCTTGTTTGTCAAGATTGGTCGATCGATTGGTCGATCGGGCCAGTCGACCAATCCACTCGACCAATGAGTGCTTGTCTTTGGCAATTAGGTTGTTCTTGCTCTATTTAAGTCCAATCTCGAGTCCACTTCGTATTTGCTGCCTCCAAACCCTCTGGAACGAACCAAAGACCTCTGCAAGTCATCTCTCTTGCATCCTTGGTGTTTTCTTGACGGATCTTCGTCGAAACTCTTCTTTTTGCATCAAAAGGTATGTCTACTCTCTCTTCTTCTCCTCCATCTTTGTTTTTCTTTCCTTTTTGAGTTGAGACAGTAGAAGAGATGCTGCATTCTCTGTTGCAAACATCTCCGAACATGTTCTCATGATCATCCTAAGGATTTAAGGCTAGAACAATGATCTTAACCATGATCATTGCAAGCTTTTGAAGGATTCATGATCAAACCATGATCTAATCTTTGATTAAACTTCTAATCTGAATTCTGATCTCTTTGGATCTTCTATGTTGATCATGTTAGTAGTTAATTACTGTGTTTTCTTTCCATGATCCATAATCTATAGATTTCTAGATGTTCTCTTCTACCATACTATGTGTTCTTCATGATGCATGATAGTTACATATATGGTAGGTTTTATTTCCATATTTAGATTTATGCTTCTAAGCCTTACTCCATGAAGATCTATGTATGTTTTCATGTTTTCATTACCGAAAGCAATGATCCATCCTCCTATTGTTCTTGTCTTTGTTTTCTATTTCAAATTCATCAAGATCCATGTTTGATTTAATTATGGTAACTTTTTGTTTCCTAATTTGGATCTTGATACCTTGATTTGATTAGTGTTTTGAGGTCCCCTATATGTTAGAATACTACTGATGTAGTCTACCCCTTGATTAGTACCCTTTTGAACCACCAAATTCGGATTTCATATCTTAAAACCCTGATTTTTTAGGCTACTGTCTGCATTGGTCGACTGATTGGTCGACTGGACCACTCGACCAATCCACTCGACCAATGAGTACAAAGCAACTCCAGATTTGGTCCTGTTTCGGATGTTTTGATATCTTTGCTGTTAGGGATCTTTCCTAATATGTTGTATATACTTGTTTAGGACCTTCTTCTCAAGTTTGCCAAGATCTTACTTGATTTCTTAGGATTCCTTTGCGAGTTATAAAAGGTAAGGATGGTTATTTCCTTAATTACATAGATAGCATGAATATAGTTTCTATATTTGAATATCATTAATATGTTTCCTAAATTAGATTCTTACAATGATATACTACTGTTGCATAACTTTGATTACAGTAGCATTACTTATTCATATTAAATTGATTCATGTATGATTTACTTACCAATGTTATAAAAGTGATTGTAATTATTGATTTCTTTCCGTATATGAAGTTACCATATATGTGATGATATGAATTGATGCATGTGTATGCTTACGTATGGTTTGGAAAGGAGAGGTGTCCTTTCGACACTTCTGTCCTTGGACTACTACGGGAATATTATGGGATGTTTCCGGAGATGCCCTCTGGACACCTTCCTAAACTGTTGGATGACATATCTAGGATTGTCTAGTAGTGTTTGGCTAGGATGTCCTGTTATGTCGACCCTAATCGGAGGGGTATTGAGACCGAACGACCCGTGGTAGCAATGGGGATTCATGGGCGCTCAAGACCGGTAACCAACCCGTGAGAGGACAGGAATCACAATGTGGGGGCCATTTATTGGTAGGGTTGCATATGGTTAGACTTGGGCTCACGGGCGCTTAAGACCGGTAACCAACCCGTGAGAGGACGTGAGAGCTTCCCGTTTACCATATGTGGATGATCAATAGGGTTGATGAGTCCGTAGTCCGAGTTGGTCGGTGCCATAGGATACGCCGACTCTAGTGTGAAGGATACCGGAAAGGATCGTCGGGGACGAGGAATGGAAGTATCTGGATCCGACTTGATGTAACTAAGTAGAAGACTTGCATTTGGCTAGGTTTTACCCTGACATGCGCCAGTACTTATACCAAATGGTTGTGAGAGAGTGTGTTGACTTAACCCCCTGCCAAGGTTTGTCCTGAGGGATGAAGGACCCATTACCAAACGGCTGCTCAAGACCGGTGAAATGATCCGTGAGAGAATCCAAGATATCTTAAATGGTTGAGGATGTGAGTGGACTTTCCTAAAGAAGTACGGTGCTATGACTTAAAGCATGTCTGCCAATAGAGACCAGCATACATAGAGTTAGATTCATTCATTCATTGTTTGTCTCATGTCATATTGCATTTATGTTTGTTCTGGAATTCTGCCATTTATGTTATTATGGATTTTAACTGCCTTACTGAGTTTCTTTGAAACTCATTCCTTTATTGTACAATGTTGTTAGACTATCCTGCAGTCTTGAGTACTATGACGGTCCCTATGAAGAAGCGCAAGGCGAAGAGGCATATCTCCAGGAAGGTGATTGCGGTTACCACAATTACTCTGAAGATCCCGCGAGTGGTTATGCTCCGTACGATGCTTAGTCCGACCATTGAGTGGAAGCGTCCTTGTGCTATTTATGAGATTTACACTTACAAGGATGTTGTCTATAAAGTGGAGAACAATTTAGTTACCCAATGTACTTGTTACTGGGATTAGGTTTTGTCTAGTTTATTCTTTTAGAGCTACTTTTCCGCTGGATGTAAAGTGGGATTTTTGCTTCACTTTACTTATCTGTTTGATACTACGATTATATCTATTATTCCGATTCAGGTTATGATTCATTCTTTCTTTATTGAATCTATGATTTATCTTCCGCACTCATGTTATGATTGTTCATGATTATGTTATTGTTTATGTGGGAGGTTGATCACTCGATACCTGATCTTCGGGCTGTGGATCACACTCTCGGGTATGCCAGATAGGGTACCGGGCCGGGAGGGCGTGATGATTGGTATCGAGCCCAAGGTTCGAGGTGATCCTAACCACAAAAGACAACAACTGAACATTCTCGAGTCATTGATCCGAAATGACTCCTCTACTCTTAGAAGTGAATAATAGAACACCTGAATTAGAAACTTGACCTTTGAGGCATAACAGAACATTTCTGAATAACATACCATAATTATACTTGAACAAATGTCACTAATGCAAGGAAAAGAAAGGTGCATAACATACAATAATTAAAGAGGAACAAAATGAACTTCATTAATTTCAAAAGTTTTTACAAGGATTACATCCGAAATGCATAAATGGAAATCCTAAGGTACAGTCTATCTAGGTGATCTACTCGATCTCTCGTATGCTCCGAACTCCTCCTCGCTAGCCGAGTCACCCGATGCTCTATCCTATCTTGTCGTGACTCCATCCTCTCGTACATCTGCTCTGTCCGACCTCCATCCTCTCTAGCATGGAAGTCATCGATCTCATCTCGTGCACCAAGATCTGAAGTCTCCGGAACCGCATGTGAAGGGCCACCTACCTCGAAGTGTGATGAAGGAAACTCGTGATGCACGGGCTCAGCCTCGCGCATATCTGCATCATCTCCGGCCTGATCATCACTATCGGACCGATATCCTCTCCTCCATCCTCTCGATCCCTGATCCTCATCCTCCGATTCATCATCATCCTCACCCTCCGGACCAGGAGATCTCTCCGACCGATGTAGTCTCATCTGACGAATGGTCCGAGTCCCAATGGGCTATCCCTGTGATCTAGTGTCCATCGGTGTATCCTCGAAACTCACCCCGAAATGCCTGAAGATCAAGGTCAGTAGTCTCCCATAGCAAAGGTTCCGCATGCTAGGCCGCGAGAACTAAGTCCAAGCATGACCTGCTGAATGATGTAGGAGAGATCGATCTCGAAGCCCATGTAGATGCGGTAGATGACCAAGGCCTCCATCACTGTGACCCGATGGTGATGTCCGGCTTTCGGCATGATGTTTCGGCCGACTATGCGACCGATAATACGTGCAGAACCCGTCATCCGTCCGCTAGTCCACGGTGTGAAGCATCGACGGTTATCCCATAGCGTAGAGTATATCTCGCGAAGCTCGTACGGCATCAGATGGCTGTCCAGATCTGCTCCTGCAAGTATCCACACACACTGCTGTGGATAGTAAGGAACCTGCAAGATCTCAGCCGGTGTCCGGGTAGAGAAGCGAATCTGAGTCCGGAAGACCCCGCTCCCGAGGACAAGTCTGAGTGGATGTCCCTGGCCCCGAGCCTCCTCTGTGTAAGTAAGGTTGCTGAAGAACAACCTCACTAGCTCCGGGTATACCGGCAAATCCTCGGTGAAGAGATGAGTCCACTGCAAAGTGTCGAACCTCTGCCGAATCCTAAAGGCTCTGAGCTGGCATAAGTGAAGTAGGCGTCCCATCTCGATGTTACAATAGCTGAAGTAGGCCTCGTACAGGAACTCGGCCTGAGGTGTGTCAAACATGTCCGGTCTCCTAACCTCCTCTCTAGGCTCGAAAGGAACCTGACCTCTGCCCCTAAGAGCACTTACGATGCGACCACGACCTCTACCTCCTCCCTCGCCCTCCCCTCTGCATGGTGTATCTGTGAAAGAGACAATAGACAATTCCAATTAGTGCTATTTTAAGATTTGAGCCAAAAGGGTATTTTCGTAATTTTTCGGAAAATTTCAAATTTGGGGGAAATTTGATTTGAACATACTAGCATGTGCGCAATACTTGGAATTTCATGTCTATGAAGTTGTTTTGATGAAAATCGATCGAAAACTTGGATTAAAGCGAAAAATTCAGCAAGAAGAAATTTGGGGATTTTGCAATTTAGGTCAAAATTGGATTTTTGAAAAGTTGAAATTGGTTAAATCAAATTGTATGGACCTATCTACAATGTCATCTTGAGCATGTAGCATTTGATCTCGTGCGAAAATTTCAAGCGGTTTGAGAGAAAACGAAATTTTTCTAAAGATATCGATTTCGGTATAAAACTTTGCGAGATGAACACCAATGTGTTAAAACTTGTTGTCTATGCATGGCATTGTGTTTAAAACCTAGGGAATATGTTTCTAAGCATACCTAAGCATGATTTCTAGCATTGGATACAAGTAAAGCATGGTTTTATTGAAATGCAAGCATGAGAAGATGAAAATAGAAGAAAGAATGAGAGATTTACCTTGTTTGTGAAGATGGTGTGGTGTGGTGTTGTTGTTGAAGCACTAAATCACCTCAAGAACACTTGTGGGAACTCTTGGAGATTTTCCCTAGAGCTCTCTCACCTTTGGAAGATGTTAGAATGAGGTTGGAATGTGAAAATGAGGCTTATAATGCGAATTTTCGCATTCTGTCTTCATTGGTCGACTCATTGGTCGACTGGGTCACTCGACCAATGGTCACAGTGACCTCTTTTGCTGTTGAATTTTTGGAAAATGTGATTTTTGCCTTATGGAATATTGTTTGATGACTATATGGATATATTTGAGCATGATTTAAGTTTTCAAATCATTTGGACTTGTGGTTTATGTTGAATCTTCGAAATTCGGTATTTTGATGTTCTCGGTTTTGCGAATGGTTACTCGAGAAGTGGGCGTGGTGAATCCAGTGGTCATGGAAGTGGGGAAGTACCTCGGGGAGGTGGTGAAGTACCTCATGGAGGTGGTGAGATACCAAATGTTGATCGGGGTACTCATGAGATCCCCGGTGCCCCGAATGTTGGAAGTTTCGAGAGATATTGCCAATATTATGGGCAATATGATGCAGACAGCAGCGGCTCGGTTCAACAAGATGTTGGTGGGTTTCATGACTCTGCATAATGAGACCCGGGCTGGTGCTAATGTGAATCCTCATGCCGCAGTCTTGAATGCGGGAGGTTTAGCTGAACTCCTCATACTCCTTTGATGGAGAGTTTTCTCGAAGATGCAAGTACCCACTTTTACTGGAGTTACCAAGGACCCCTTGTTTCCTAACAAGTGGCTTCGTGAGTTGGAGAAGGCTTTCCGAGCATCTGCAATGCTCGGAAGCTCGAAGATTTTGTTTCTTTGAGCGAAGTTGCAACAAGAAGCCGATGCATGGTGGATCTCCACTCGTCCTGTTTTGGAAGGTTTGCATGCGGGAGTTGTAACTTGGGAGTTATTCAAAGATGCTTTTTGTATGAACTACTTTCCCGAGGCGGTGAAGGATGCGAAGGAAGCTGAGTTTATGATTCCGACTCAAGGAACTCGTCTGTGTTGGAGTACCAACGAAGTTCGAGGAGCTTCATTTCTTTGCTCCGATTCTTTGAAGGAAGACCTCGCCAAAGCAAAGAAGTTCTTCAAAGGATCTGCGCCCCCCCATTAAAGCTTACCTCACAGTCCAGCCTATAGTGAGCTATGCTCAAGTGGTGCGAGAACTCAAAGAAGTTGGAAGAAACGAGAGAAGGAAAGTGCTCTTGTGCAAAAGCCTTGGCGATCAAGGAATTCTGGTTTGGTGGATCGCAATGACCGTCGTTTTGTGAGACCTACACCCTACCCCACTCCTACCTTTCGGGGCTAAGAGTGTAGGTCCGAACACGGGTTTTCAGCAGCCCGGCCAGTTTAGACAAGATGGCGGAAACCGACCACTAGCAAGTGCAAGTGCAAGTGCAAGTGCAAGGCCTTTTGTTCGAAGCCCTCTGTTGCAGCCACCCCTGTTGGATCCAGCAATCCTGTTTGCTTCTACTGCAAGCAAGCTGGTCATTTTGCTCGTGCTGTCCGAGCGGCTCGCCCAAAGCAGCCTGCCCCCTGTGGTGAAGAGTGCTCCTGCTCCTCCCTCCGGTAGAGTTTTCAGTATTTCCAATGCGAGCGGGATCCAAGCCATGATGTGATTACAGTACATTGTTAGTCGCTTCTATTTCTGCATTTGTCTTATTTGATACGGGTGCATCTCATTCGTTCATGTCATCTCGCATTCATCAAGAAGACTAACCTAATCCCCGAGAAGTTGTCTAGTTGTTTATTGATTAGTACACCTACTGGTCCGTTGTGAAACTAGATAAGGGGTTATCTAAATGTCCTGTGTTGATTGGTGAGAAGAACTTGGAAGCCAATTTTGTGATTCTTGACATGAAGGACTTCGATGTTATTTTGGGAATTGATTGGTTGACAGCCCACAAAGTTGTGTTCCTTTGTTCCTCAAAGAAGATTCAGTTCCATATTTGTGGAAGTCCGGTCTTTGAATTTCGGGGGTGAAAAGAGAAGGGTTTGTAAGAAGGTGCTGTCGTGCACTTGATGCAAGTCTATGCCCTAGTGGATGATGCTTCATCTGAAGGCAAGGGTATAGTGGAGAAAAGAGTCGGCATTAAGTCGAGTTGTCTGCGACTTTGTTGATGTCTTCCCGATGATCTATCAGAGTGCCTCCGGACGAGAGATGTCGAATTCTCTATTGATCTCGTCCCCGGTGCTGCTCCGGTATCTAAAGCTCCGTATAGGATGGCTCCTACTGAGTTGAAAGAGTTGCAAAATCAGTTGAATGAGCTCATTGATAGAGGTTTCGTACAGCCTAGTGTGTCACCTTGGGGAGCTCCGGTCTTGTTCGTCAAGAAGAAAGACGGTAGTATGCGCTTGTGCATCGACTACCGTGAGTTGAATAAGTTGACTATCAAGAATAGATATCCGCTGCCCGGAATCGATGATCTCTTCGATCGGTTGAAGGGTGCGGTTGTGTTCTCGAAGATTGACTTAAGGTCCGGATATCACCAATTGAAAGTGAAGTCTAGTGATATTTTCAAGACAGCTTTCCGAACACGGTATGGTCACTACGAGTTTAGAGTCATGCCCTTCGGATTGACCAATGCTCCTGCGGTGTTCATGGACCTCATGAACCGAGTATTTCATGATGTGCTTGATAAGTTTGTGATTGTCTTCATTGATGACATCTTGATCTATTCGAAGAGAGAAGAAGAGCATGCGAGTCATCTAAGTTTCACTTTGCAAAGGTTGCGGGAAAAGAAGTTGTTCGCTAAGTTTAGCAAGTGTGATTTCTGGCTTAAGAGAGTGGTATTCCTTGGTCATGTAGTTTCAGCCGAAGGTATTCGTGTCGATCCTGAAAAAGTCCAAGCTGTGGCTGATTGGGAGAGACCGAAGTCAGTAATGGAAATAAGAAGTTTTCTTGGATTGGCGGGTTACTACCGAAGGTTTATTGAGAACTTTTCTCGGTTGGCTGCTCCTATGACTAAGTTGACCAGGAAAGAAGAGAAGTTTGTTTTGTCCGACGCTTGTGAGAAGAATTTCCAAGAGTTGAAAGATAGATTGACAAGTGCCCCGGTTTTGACTATACCCGATAGTTCCGGTGGTATGACAGTTTATACCGATCGTCAAAGATTGGTTTGGGTTGTGTACTTGATGCAACATGGCAAGGTCGTAGCCTATGCTTCTCGGCAATTGAAGGATTATGAGCGGAATTACCCCACTCACGATCTAGAACTTGCCGCCGTTGTCTTTGCTTTGAAGATTTGGAGACATTATCTCTACGGTGAGAAGATTGCCATTTTCACGGATCATAAGAGTTTGAAATACTTCTTTACCCAAAAGGAGTTGAACATGAGACAAAGGAGATGGTTGGAACTAGTCTCCGATTATGATTGTGATATTCAGTATCATCCCGGGAAAGCAAACGTTGTTGCTGATGCTCTTAGTAGGAAGAACCAGAAGAAGACTTTGGATTTGAATGCTTTGAGTTTACCATTGTGGTCTTCTATTGAGAGTTTTGGTTTGGAAATCGTTCTCGAGAATTCTGTTTTTATTCTTTTCTCGCCATGACGGCAAGATCTGGTCTTAGAGATAAGATTGTTGCTCTGCAGAAGTTCGATCAAGAGTTTTTGATCAAAGTTGAGAAGATTTCTTCGAATCCTCAGTCGGACCCCGACTTTGGTATATCCATGGATGGTGCTTTGTTGTTTAGAGGAAGACTGTGTGTGCCCATAAACGAAGAAGTTAAGAAAGAAATATTGGAGGAAGCACACCGGTCGGTCTTTCTTTGTACACCGGGAAGCACCAAGATGTACAAGGACTTGAAGGAACATTTTTGGTGGATTGGTCTAAAGGCGGATGTTGATGATTTTGTTGCCAAGTGTGAGACTTGCCAACGTGTGAAAGCCGTTCGACAACCTCCATCTGGATTACTTCAGCCTCTTCCTATTCCTAGTTGGAAGTGGGAAGATATCTCCATGGACTTTGTGACTAGCTTGCCTCGGACAAGTAAAGGCAATGACACTTGTGTGGGTGATTGTTGATAGGTTGACCAAATCAGCCCATTTCATTCCTATGAAGATCACTCATACTGGGATAAGCTAGCCAGGCTTTATGTGGATAATGTGGTTCGTCTGCATGGTGTGCCATTGAGTATTGTTTCGGATCGTGATCCTAGGTTCACCTCAAGGTTTTGGAATAGTTTGCGAAGGCCTTGGGAACCCAATTGAACTTGAGTACAGCTCATCATCCACGGTCGATGGACAATCCGAGCGGACAATTCAGACATTGGAAGACATGCTCGGATCTTGTGTGGTGGATATGGGTGGTAATTGGGATGAACACCTAGCTTTGGTTGAGTTTGCCTATAACAACAGTTATCAAGCCACAATAGGCATGGCTCCATTCAAGGCTTTGTATGGTAGTACTTGTAGGACACCTTTGTACTAGAATGAGACAGGTGAAAGAAAAGTCTTAGGTCCAGAGATGATTGAAGCTACAAGTGCTATGGTAGATATGATAAGAGAAAGGATTAAGTCTGCCAGATCGAGACAGAAATCTTATCTTGATAAGAGAAGGACCGATTTGGAATTTCAAGTTGGAGAGAAAGTCTTTCCGAAGGTCTCACCAATGAAGGGTGTGATGAGATTCAATGTTAAGGGAAAGCTTAGCCCTCGTTACATTGGACCTTTCGAGATTTTGGAAAAGGTTGGACCTGTTGCGTATCGATTAGCATTACCTCCGCCTCTTGCTGGTGTGCACAATGTGTTTCATATTTCGATGCTCCGAAAATACATAGAGAATCCGGAACACATTTTGCAGCAAGCACCTGAAGGACTTAGTGCTGATTTGACCTATGATGAAGAACCGGCCGAAATCTTGGATAGGAAGGACAAGCAGCTGCGGAATCGCGCCATTCCTTTGGTGAAGATTCGGTGGAAGAACCATACCCCTGAAGAAGCTTCTTGGGAGAAGGAAGAAGATATGAAGGAGAAGTTTCCTTACCTCTTTGGAAGCACAGTACGCTTTCAATTTCGGGGACGAAATTTCTTTAAGGGGGAGAATGTAAAACCCAGCCCTAACCTTGACCCGGAAACCTTGTTATTTGTAGGTCCGATGACCCGAAGTAAAGTAAGAAGTCAGCTTTGGGCCATCCCGGTAGAGGACTTGGTGTCTGGCTTTGAATCCATGAAAGTTGATGATGAGGTTCTATTGATGGAAACTGAATCCTGATGAAGATCTAATTAGTTGATGGACTTGGAGTGCTCTCTATCTTGGTTTGAAGGCATTTCTACCTATTAGGTAAGTCACTTGACTTGTGTGCAAAACCCCTTTAGGATTGGATTTGATCTGGACCTTCAATTCCCTGTTTTGGCCTTCTTTGTCGCAAGATTGGTCGACCGATTGGTCGGCCGGGCCATCGACCAATCCACTCGACCAATGAGTGCTTGTCTTTGGCAATTAGGTTGTTCTTGCTCTATTTAAGTCCAATCTCGAGTCCACTTCGTATTTGCTGCCTCCAAACCCTCTGAAGCAGACCAAAGACCTCTGCAAGTCATCTCTCTTGCATCCTTGGTGTTTTCTTGACGGATCTTCGTCGAAACTCTTCTTTTTGCATCAAAAGGTATGTCTACTCTCTCTTCTTCTCCTCCATCTTTGTTTTTCTTTCCTTTTTGAGTTGAGACAGTAGAAGAGATGCTGCATTCTCTGTTGCAAACATCTCTGAACATGTTCTCATGATCATCCTAAGGATTTAAGGCTAGAACAATGATCTTAACCATGATCATTGCAAGCTTTTGAAGGATTCATGATCAAACCATGATCTAATCTTTGATTAAACTTCTAATCTGAATTCTGATCTCTTTGGATCTTCTATGTTGATCATGTTAGTAGTTAATTACTGTGTTTTCTTTCCATGATCCATAATCTATAGATTTCTAGATGTTCTCTTCTACCATACTATGTGTTCTTCATGATGCATGATAGTTACATATATGGTAGGTTTTATTTCCTTATTTAGATTTATGCTTCTAAGCCTTACTCCATGAAGATCTATGTATGTTTTCATGTTTTCATTACCGAAAGCAATGATCCATCCTCCTATTGTTCTTGTCTTTGTTTTCTATTTCAAATTCATCAAGATCCATGTTTGATTTAATTATGGTAACTTTTTGTTTCCTAATTTGGATCTTGATACCTTGATTTGATTAGTGTTTTGAGGTCCCCTATGTGTTAGAATACTACTGATGTAGTCTACCCCTTGATTAGTACCCTTTTGAACCACCAAATTCGGATTTCATATCTTAAAACCCTGATTTTTTAGGCTCTATCGCATTGCATTGGTCGATTGATTGGTCGATGGACCACTCGACCAATCCACTCGACCAATGAGTACAGCAACTCCAGATTTGGTCTGTTTCGGATGTTTTGATATCTTTGCTGTTAGGGATCTTTCCTAATATGTTGTATATACTTGTTTAGGACCTTCTTCTCAAGTTTGCCAAGATCTTACTTGATTTCTTAGGATTCCTTTGCGAGTTATAAAAGGTAAGGATGGTTATTTCCTTAATTACATAGATAGCATGAATATAGTTTCTATATTTGAATATCATTAATATGTTTCCTAAATTAGATTCTTACAATGATATACTACTTGTTGCATAACTTTGATTACGGTAGCATTACTTATTCATATTAAATTGATTCATGTATGATTTACTTACCAATGTTATAAAAGTGATTGTAATTATTGATTTCTTTCCATATATGAAGTTACCATATATGTGATGATATGAATTGATGCATGTGTATGCTTACGTATGGTTTGGAAAGGAGAGGTGTCCTTTCGACACTTCTGTCCTTGGACTACTACGGGAATATTATGGGATGTTTCCGGAGATGCCCTCTGGACACCTTCCTAAAGCTGTTGGATGACATATCTAGGATTGTCTAGTAGTGTTTGGCTAGGATGTCCTGTTATGTCGGACCCTAATCGGAGGGGTATTGAGACCGAACGACCCGTGGTAGCAATGGGGATTCATGGGCGCTCAAGACCGGTAACCAACCCGTGAGAGGACAGGGAATCACATTGTGGGGGCCATTTATTGGTAGGGTTGCATATGGTTAGACTTGGGCTCACGGGCGCTTAAGACCGGTAACCAACCCGTGAGAGGACGTGAGAGCTTCCCGTTTACCATATGTGGATGATCAATAGGGTTGATGAGTCCGTAGTCCGAGTTGGTCGGTGCCATAGGATACGCCGACTCTAGTGTGAAGGATACTGGAAAGGATCGTCGGGACGAGGAATGGAAGTATCTGGATCTGACTTGATGTAACTAAGTAGAAGACTTGCATTTGGCTAGGTTTTACCCTGACATGCGCCAGTACTTATACCAAATGGTTGTGAGAGAGTGTGTTGACTTAACCCCCTGCCAAGGTTTGTCCCGAGGGATGAAGGACCCATTACCAAACGGCTGCTCAAGACCGGTGGAAATGATCCGTGAGAGAATCCAAGATATCTTAAATGGTTGAGGATGTGAGTGGACTTTCCTAAAGAAGTACGGTGCTATGACTTAAAGCATGTCTGCCAATAGAGACCAGCATACATAGAGTTAGATTCATTCATTCATTGTTTGTCTCATGTCATATTGCATTTATGTTTGTTCTGGAATTCTGTCATTTATGTTATTATGGATTTTAACTGCCTTACTGAGTTTCTTTGAAACTCATTCCTTTATTGTACAATGTTGTTAGACTATCCTGCAGTCTTGAGTACTATGACGGTCCCTATGAAGAAGCGCAAGGCGAAGAGGCATATCTCCAGGAAGGTGATTGCGGTTACCACAATTACTCTGAAGATCCCGCGAGTGGTTATGCTCCGTACGATGCTTAGTCCGACCATTGAGTGGAAGCGTCCTTGTGCTATTTATGAGATTTACACTTACAAGGATGTTGTCTATAAAGTGGAGAACAATTTAGTTACCCAATGTACTTGTTACTGGGATTAGGTTTTGTCTAGTTTATTCTTTTAGAGCTACTTTTCCGCTGGATGTAAAGTGGGATTTTTGCTTCACTTTACTTATCTGTTTGATACTTTGATTATATCTATTATTCTGATTCAGTTATGATTCATTCTTTCTTTATTGAATCTATGATTTATCTTCCGCACTCATGTTATGATTGTTCATGATTATGTTATTGTTTATGTGGGAGGTTGATCACTCGATACCTGATCTTCGGGCTGTGGATCACACTCTCGGGTATGCCAGATAGGGTACCGGCTGGGAGGGCGTGACAGTTTTGGAGGCTAGGGATACTAAAATCACGAAGTCATGGGGTATATATAGCAAGATACTTAAACAGAAGATTATGTTCGAGTTCAGCATCTCTGGATCGATTGGCTAGGTAGCATGGCCCAGTTGACCCAAGCAGTCGACCCAGGCTGTCAGCAAAGCCAAAGACAAGGATTTGAGGGTCATCCACTACTCGGAATCAAACGAAACTTTAAACACATATTCTATAACATACCTAGCATGGAAAAATGGCTTTAAATCATATCCCACCAAGCTCTAAGGTCATCAACTAATCTTCTATTCATCAATGCGCAGTCTCTTCTCTATATCCGACATTGCCTTCAAGTATGGGGCATCATCTTCAATCTCCATAGGTTCGGAGTTGAACACTATATCTTCTACCAATATGGCCCATAGTTGACTTTCACTTCTACTTCGGGTCTTCGGACCTACAATCAAAGAGTATCCTAGTTAAGGTTAGGGCCGGGTTTCACATTCCCCCCCCCCTCCTTAAAAGAAATTCCGTCCTCGAAATTGAAAGTATACCTGAACTTTCAAGAAGATGAGGAAACTTCTCCTTCATGTCTTCTTCCTTCTCTCAAGACGCTTCTTCAGGGGTATGGTTCTTCCACTGAATCTTCACCAAAGGGATAGTTCGATTCCTTAACTGCTTGTCCTTTCTATCCAAGATTTTAGCCAATTCTTCCTTATAAGATAAATCAGCACAAAGTCCTTCAGGTTCTTGCTGTAGTATGTGATCTGGGTTCTCAACATACTTCCGAAGCATTGAAACATGAAATACATTATGAGTCTTAGCGAGGGACGGAGGCAAAGCTAAATAGTAAGCAACTGATCCAATCCTTTCAAGAATCTCATAAGGTCCAATATAACGAGGACTAACTTTCCTTTAACATTAAACCTCATTACACCCTTCATAGGCGATACATTTAGAAAAACGTTCTCACCAACTTGAAATTCCAAATTTGACCTTCTTCTATCAGCATAAGATTTTTGTCTTGATTGAGCAGTCTTAATCCTTTCTTTTATCATATCTACCATCGCACTTGTAGCTTCAATCCAGTTTCATTTCTGGTCAATACAAAGCTTTGAATGGAGCCATGCCTATTGTCGATTGATAACTATTGTTATAAGAATACTCAACCAAAGCTCAACCAAAGCTAAAGGTTCATCCCAATTACCACTCATATCAACAACACAAGATCTAAGCATATCTTCCAAAATCTGAATTGTTCGCTCAGACTGTCCATCAGACTGAGGGTGATGAGCAGTACTCAAATTCAATTGGGTTCCCAAAGCTTTGTGCAAACTATTCCAAAATCTTGAAGCAAATCTAGGGTCACGATCAGACACAATACTCACAGGCACTCCATGCAGAAGAACAACATTGTCCACATAAAGCCTAGCTAACTTATCCATAGTGTGAGTGATCTTCATAGGAATAAAATGGGCTGATTTGGTCAATCAATCAACAATTACCCACACAATGTCATTACCTCTACTTGTTCGAGGTAAGCTAGTCACGAAGTCCATAGTAATGTTCTCCCATTTCCAACCAGGTAAGGGTAGGGGCTACAATAATCCAGACGGAGGTTGTCGAACAACTTTAACACGTTGACAAGTCTCGCACTTAGCTACAGAATCTTCTACATCAGCCTTTAATCCAATCCACCAAAAATGTTCTTTCAAGTCCTTATACATTTTTGTACCTCCTGGATGTACGGTAAAGATCGACTGGTGTGCTTCTTTCAAAATTTCCTTTTTAACTTCTTCAACTGCAGGCACACAAAGTCTTCCTCTAAACAATAAGGAACCATCCATAGATATACTAAAATCAAAGTTCAATCAGAATTTAAAGAAATCTTCTCTGCCTTCTCTTTTAATTCCGGATCCGAATCTTGCAAGGCAACAATTCGATCCCTAAGGGTGGATCTTGTTGTCATTGTTGAAAGCACAACATCTGAACTTAGAAACAACTTCCAAGTCAAAATTTGAAATTGACTTCAACAACGACTTGCTCAAAGCATTCAAATCTAGATCCTTCTTATTACTTTTCCTACTAAGAGCGTCCGCAACAACATTTTCTTTACCAGGATGATACTGGATATCACAATCATAATCAGAGACTAATTCCAACTATCTTCTTTGTCTCATATTTAACTCCTTTTGGGTAAAGAAATACTTTAAACTTTTATGATCTGTGAAAGCAATCTTCTCACCATACAAGTAATGTCTCCAAATCTTTAGGGCAAAAACAATGGCTGCAAGTTCTAAATCATGAGTGGGATAATTCCGCTCATAATCCTTCAATTGCCTTGAAGCATAAGCTATCACCTTCCCTTGTTGCATTAAAACACAACCCTAACCAATCCTAGACGCATCAGTATAGACTGTCAGACCACCGGAATTATCGAGTATTGTCAAAACCGGGGCACTTGTCAATCTATCCTTCAATTCTTGAAAATTCTTCTCACATGCGTCAGACCAAACAAACTTCTCCTCTATCCTAGTTAGCTTAGTCATAAGAGCAGCCAACTTAGAAAAGTTTTCAATAAATCTCCTATAATAACCAGCCAAACCTAAGAAACTTCTTATATCTGACACCGTCTTCGGTCTTTCCAACTCGGCAACTGTCTTAACCTTGTCGGGATTGACATGAATACCTTCGGCTGAAACAACATGACCAAGAAATACCACTCTTGGAAGCCAAAAATCACACTTACTAAAATTGGCATACAACTTCTTCTCTCTTACTCTTTGCAAAGTAATACCAAGATGCTTCCGATGCTCTTCTTCACTCTTTGAGTAAATCAAAATGTCATCGATAAAGACAATAACGAACTTATCTAACACATCATGAAATACTCGATTCATCAAGTCCATAAACACAGCAGGAGCATTAGTCAAACCGAAGGGCATAACTCTAAACTCAAAATGACCATATCTTGTCCTAAAAGCTGTCTTACAAATGTCACTAGCTTTCACCTTCAACTGATGATATCCGGATCTCAAATCAATCTTCGAGAACACTGCTGCACCTCTTAACTGGTCGAAAAGATCATCAATCCGAGGCAGCGGATACCTATTCTTAATGGTCAATTTGTTCAACTCACGGTAATCAATGCACATACGCATACTACCATCCTTCTTCTTAACTAACAAAACCGGGGCTCCCCAAGGCGATACACTAGGCTGTATCTAACCTTTACCTGAGAGTTCATTCAGCTGGTCTTGTAGTTCTTTCAACTCGGTAGGCACCATTCTATATGGAGCTTTAGATACCGAAGCAGCTCCTAGACTTAATTCAATCGAAAATTCCAACTCTCTATCCGGAGGTAATCCTGATAAATCATCCGGAAAGACATCCTTGAAATCACAAACAACTTCAACTTCTTCAAGTTTCTTCTTCAATTCCTTAACTTCACTTTCATCTATAGCACTTTCCACTAGTGCACAAACTTGCATCAAAGCAGACAAAGTCTTCTTACTAACTCTTCCTTTATCACCTTGAAACTCAAATGCTGAATTACTACTAATCTGAAATTGAATTTTCCTCGAAGAACAAACAATTACAGCCTTATGGGCTGTCAACCAATCAATTCCAAGAATAACATCAAAGTCTTTCATGTCAAGAATCACTAAATCGGATTTCAATTTCTTCTCGCAAATCAAAATGGGACAATCTTCTATCATCTTATCTAGTTTCACAACTGATCTAGTAGGAGTACTAATCATTAAATAACTAGACAAATTCTTAGGTAACAAGTCAGTCTTCCTAACGAATGCAAACGAAATGAACGAATGAGATGCACCCGTATCAAAGAATACAAATGCAGGAATAGAAGCGACTAACAAAGTACCTGTCACAACTTCATGACTTGCATCTTGTTTAGTACCAGATATACTAAACACTTTTCCAGGCACAGGGGTAGATACACTCTTCGCTATAGGAACATAGGGCTGATTAGGCTTCCTGGGACAAGTACGAGCAAAATGATCGGGCTGCTTACAAAAGAAACAAACCGGCGGTCCAACTGAAGGCACCACAACTGGAGGCTTCGGACCCATAGATCTAGGGTTCACATTCACTGGCCTAGCATTTGGAACATTCACAAGTGGCCTATTCCCACTTAGTTGACGCTACTGTTTGGCCGGTGCAAAACTAGAATTTTTGCTCACACTTCTAGGCTGAAAACTAGGAGTAGGATACGGTGTAGGTCTAATGAATCTTCTTTCCGTACAGTCAACCAAACCATTGTTCCTTGGCTGCCACGTCCTTTGCACACGTGCACTTTCCTTTTCAGTCTCTTCAATCTTCTTCGAAACTTGAACTACCTGAGCATAGCTCTCAATCGAAATCACAGTTAGATAAGCCTTGATTGCAAGACGCAATCCCTTGAAAAACTTCTTTGCCTTGGCACGATCAGGTCTTACAGAATCAGGGGCAAAGTAAAATAGCTCTTCAAACTTCAATCCTTAGTCTTAGCATATCCAAATAAGACTAAAAATCATCACTTTAATCATCAAAAAGTCATCCAAGAATCATATATCAAAATCCCCAAAATTATCCAAAATTCCAAAATTTTACTCCTTGGGTCGAGTGGCTCGGTCGAGTCATCTAGTCGACCCAATCAGTCGACCCACGCAGATAGTGCACGAAAAACACCTTAAAAAACACATTTCTCATTTCATACTCACTTCAAAACACAAGGCTTCGTGGGAGAGCTCTAGGGCAAGGTTCTTTAAGGTCTTCAAGAGTCATTCTAGTTCATCTAACTTCAATAACAAGTCTCCAACATTGTTACAACATTATCTAAGGTAAAATTCCTTCTTTTCCTTGCTTAACAACTTCAAACTGAAATGTATTCTTCCAAATATCATGGTTTACTTGCTATAATTGCTAGGAAACATGTCTAAGAACATATAGGAATGTGTTCTAAGTGATCTTAATACAATGCCATGTCTTTACAATGCTTGCTATCGATTTCATGGTTTCTTGTTAACGATTTCTCAACCAAAAACTCTCTTCTGAAAATCTTCTCTCATTTTCAAACCACAAAGAGTTTCATCTTCAAATCAATTCCTACATTCTTGCAATGATATGATGAACTTGTGTATCTAAATCGATTAAGCCAATTCCAAACTTTAAAAATCACATTTTCACCTAATTTGAGAATTTTCCCCCTTTCTATGCTTGCTGAATTTTGTCCTTTAAACCATCGAATTGAGATGTTTTCCTCCAATGAAACATGCTAACACACTAATCTAAGTACCATGCACATGCTAGTATGCCCAAACTGAAATTTTGCCAAAATCAAAAATTTTCAAAAAATTACAAAAATACCCTTCATGCTGAATTTTGTAATTCTACTAACGTCAAGTCTCTTTTTGTCTTCTTACAGCTATACAGACATCATGACTCCTCGTGGACGACACATGGGTGGAAGGAGAGCCAGAGCCAGAGGTCAGGTTCCACTTTTGGAGCCATGAGATGTAGTCAATCGCAGAGACCTATTCAGTACACCCTGAGCGGAGTACTTATATGAGGCCTTCTTCAAGCGGTACCGTATTGAGTATGGCCGAGTACTCAGGCTACGACAGCTTAGCACTTTTCAGATCCGTCAAAGATTCGATACGATGGAGTGGACGCATCTTTTACTTAGGATTTCCGGTCTATCCGGAATTAGTGAGGTTGTTATTCAGCAACCTTACATCAGTTGAGGAGGGTTGGAGACGAGGTCCATTCGAGTTGATCTTAAAGAGTCGAGTTCGAGAGACACGGATTCGATTTTCTACTAGTACACTGGCAGAGATTTTCCGGGTACCACACTATCCTCATGAGTGTGTATGGATACCGACTGGGGTAGAGATAGATGCTTTTCTACTACCACATGAGCTGCATGAGGTTTGCATCACACTTTGGAGAGATGATAGATGCTATACACCATGGACTAGTGCACAGATGACAGATTCGGCTAGAATCATCGGCCGCTTTGTGGGCCGCAACATCATCCCAAAGGCGGGGCATCACGAGAGAGTATCAGTGATGGATGTTGTACTGATGTACTGCATATACCGGGGTTTCGAGATTGATCTTTCCTTCATCATCTAGAACGTCATGCTAGAGGTCGTGACGTCACCAGGTGTACGGAACCTTTGCTTCGGTCGTCTACTCACACTTATCTTCCGACACTTCGGCGTGAGGCTGGAGGATACACTGATGCAAGAACGATTGCTTGGCTATGCCATCGGGACTAGGACTATTCGGCAGATGCAGATTACTCAGACTGAGAGGTCAAATGATGAGGATGGTCTTGAGACTAATGAGCATGATGATGAGTCAAATGATGGTGACCACGATGCGGGTCCAAATACAGATGACCAGGCAGGAGATGACATTGAAATGCGTGAGGCAGATCAAGGTCATCAGGATATTCCCACATCATCACATTTTGAGACCAGAGGCCCTTCATTAACAGTTCCAGAGACTGCGGAGCTGTGTGCACAGATGCGCTTAATGACTTCCATGTTAGGGAGGATAGAGGCAAGACAGGAAAGGATGGAGTCACAGTTGACTCAGGTTGTAGAGGATGTTAGAGTACTAAGAGAGCAGAGACAGTAGTCTAGATAGATTGTACTAGGATTTCCTTTTATGTTTCTCAAATGTAACTTGTTGTAGAACTTTCCTAGAATTAATGGAGTTCGCTTTTGTTTCACCATCTTATTGTACATTATGCATTTTCTTTTGTTGTATTAAGTGATCTTTGTTAAATCAGAATTATTGTGTATGATTCAGAGTATATTATTCTTCACTTTTAAGTTTCTAATTCAAGTGTTCTATTATTCACTTCTAAGAATACTTGAGTCACTTTTGGATTTATGACTCAGGAATGTTCTATCATTGTTTCTGTGGTTAGGATTTCACTTGGACCTGTGGGCTCTGATACCAATCTGTCACATCCACCCAGCCGGTACCTATATCCTGCATACCCGAGTGTGTGATCCACAGTCCACAAGATCCAGTAGTTAGTAAAATCAACCTCCCACATTCACAACAATATAATCAAGAACAAGACTAAATCAATGTTAACAATATTATTCAAATCAATCAAAGTAAAGTAACGAGATAATCATCAGAGTGCGGAAATGATACCAATAGATATATAAATCAAAAGTAGAGTGAGGCGGAATCTCACTCCACGAGTACAACGGAATGTAGTTCGAAAGTCAAAGGGATTACAACTGATTTTAAAGACAAGAAGGAAAGATATATTCTAACTAAGCTAGAGTCTTTTCTACTTTATAAAGGATGTCTTCATAAACATAGACTTCATTGATTATGCTTAGACGCTCCCACTCCACAGTAGGGCTAATTCTGGTAACAAGAGAGACCACTCGAGGGATCCTCAAAGTAATCTTTGTAGTCGCCAACACTTTGCGTATGGTACGCTTCTTCATCTTGCGCTTCCTCATATTGCGCTTCATAGCCATCAAAACCTGCAGAACAGTTTAACAAAAGATATTGTACAAAAAGGAGTGAGTTTCAAAAGAAACTCAGCAAGGCAAGTTATTCCATAATAGCATAAATAACATAGTAACACAAACAAAGCATAAGACGATATGATACGAGACAACCAATGTATGTATGAATCTAACTCTATGTATGCTGGTCTCTATAGGCAGACATGATTTAAGTCATAGCACCATACTTCTTTGGGAAGGTCATTCACTCTCCCTCAGGCATCTAGGCATCTTGGGCTCTGCCGGTGGTAGTTGCTTAAGGCATCCCTCAGGACATTCCATGGCTGGGGTTTAGGTCACCACTCTCTCACATCACCATTGGTCTAAGTATTGACGCATGTCAAGGTAAAGCCTAGCGTAATGCAAGTCTTCTACTTGGTCATATCAACTCAGATCCAGATACGTCCATTCCTTGCCCCTAGCGATCCTTTCTGGTATCCTTCACACTAGAGTCAGCGTATCCTATGGCTACAACAAACTCGGACTACAGACTCATCAACCCTATAGGTCATCCACATATAGTAAACGGGAAGCTCTCATGTCTTCTCACGGGTTGGTTACCGATCTTGAACGCTCATGAGCCCAAGTCTATCCATATCCAACTCTACCCATAAATGGCCCCCACAATGCGATTCATGTCCCCTCACGGGTTGGTTACCGGTCTTGAGCGCCCATAAATCTCCATTGCTACCACGGGTCGTTCGGTCTCAATACCCTTCCGAATCGGGTCTGATATAACAGGGGTATAACCTAGCCAAACACTACTAGACAAGTCCTAGGTATGATAACAAATAATCCGGAAAAGCGTCAAAGGGCAACATTGGAAATATCCCATACTACTCCCAATGAGGTCCAAGGACAGAAATGTCAAAAGGACATTCCCCAATCCCAAATCATACCTAAACAATCACAATCATAATTCAGTCACATCATCCACGACAGATATCTCATCATATAAATGAGTATAATAAGACAGATTAAATAAATAAGAAACATACATGAGTAAGTATTCATACATAATCAAGTACATAAAGTAAATAAGGAATTAAGATCCTAATGTACTTGCAGCATTCATATCATAATAGAAACTAACATTACAGTAGCAAATCTAAGTAGTTCCCAAATTAGAAACTAAATCTATGCAATCTATGTTAATATGGTAACAACTTTCCTTACCTTAAATAGATTCGAATGTATTCTGGACAAACAAGAGGATGAATCCAAAGTTAGCAAATAAACCCTAGAATAGCATCACACAATCATTAGGAAGTACTCCTAAAAGAATAAGCATGAATCGAATCGAATCGGACGAAGAAATCAGATTCTGTTCTTGCGGGTTGATTGGCTGGGTTGAGTGCTCCAGTCGACCCAGGCAATCTACCCAAGAGCAAATCCGAAAATAAAAAGAGAATCTTGATCCAAACCTATGCTACACAAATTGGAATGTGACGAAACTTAGAGAGATTGTCTAACACAGTAGTCTAAGACTAAAAAGCATAATTTAGACATCAAACAACCATTAAAACCATTACTTACTAATTTAGAATCATAGTTTCTATTTTGGTAAAAATCATAGTTTTCATTGGAAACATGCTATGAATGAAAGAGATGATCTAGAGATGATTAGATCTCATTCTAGTACAAGAACACAGTAGATCAGAGGTATGAATAATCATAAAGAAGTATCTATAATGCTAGAATAAATCAAAATAGGAATATGATCATAGTTTAAGAAGAAATCATAAGAATCGTGTTAAGAATGAATGAGATGATCATAGCACAAGAGAATGAAAAGAGATTGTAAAGATATGACTACAAGGTTGCAGCATCTTCATCATAATCTCAGTTCAAAGATGAGAGTGATCATAGAAAGAATGAATCAATAATACAAAAGATTGAGTACTAACCTTTAATTGAAGAACAAGCGAGAGAACTTGCAAGTTTGCAAGGTTAGGTCTTCTTCTTCACTCTTGAAGGCTTGGAGATGGTTTCCCTTCGTTCTCTAAGTGTTTTGGAGGCTAGGGATACTAAAATCACGAAGTCATGGGGTATATATAGCAAGATACTCAAAACAGAAGATTCTGTTCGAGTTCAGCATCCCTGGGTCGATTGGCTGGGTAGCATGGCCTAGTCGACCCAAGCAGTTGACCCAGGCTGTCAACAAAGCCAAAGACAGGGATTTGAGGGTCTTCCACTACTCGGAATCAAACGAAACTTTAAACACATATTCTATAACATACCTAGCATGGAAAAATTGCTTTAAATCATATCCCACCAAGCTCTAAGGTCATCAACTAATCTTCTCCTCATCAAGGCGCAATTTCTTCTCTATATCCGACATTGCCTTCAAGTATGGGGCATCATCTTCAATCTCCATAGGTTCGGAGTCGAACACTATTTCTTCTACAAATATGGCCCATAGTTGACTTTCACTTCTACTTCGGGTCTTCGGACCTACAATCAAAGAGTATCCGGGTTAAGGTTAGGGCCGGTTTCACAACATGATTAGAGAAAGGATCAAGTCTGCCCAGTTTAGATAGAAATCTTATGCCGACAAGAGAAGAACCGATTTAGAATTTCTGATTGGACAGAAAGTTTTCCTCAAGGTATCACCTATGAAAGGGGTGATGAGATTCAATGTGAAAGGGAAGCTTAGCCCTCGCTTCATTGGACCTTATGAGATTTTGGAAAAGGTTGGACCTATAGCATATCGCTTGGCCTTGCCCCCATCTCTTGCTGGAGTTCACAATGTGTTTCATGTTTCGATGCTTCAAAAGTACATAGAGAACCCGGAACACATACTACAGCAAACACATGAAGGACTTAGTGCCGATCTTTCTTATGATGAAGGACCAGCCGAGATCCTAGACAAAAAGGACAAGCAGTTGCGGAATCGCGCCATCCCTTTGGTGAAGATTCGATGGATGAACCACACCCCGGAAGAAGCTTCATGGGAGAAGGAAGAAGACATGAAGGAGAAGTTTCCTCATTTTTTGGAAGCACAGGTACGCTTTCAATTTCGAGGACGAAATTTCTTTAAAGGGGGGGAGAATGTAAAATCTAGCCCTATCCTAACCCTGACCCTAACCCGGATCCACTGTTGTTTTTAGGTCCGAAGACCCAAAGCGGTGGTAAAGGGACTTGTTGACCCTTTCGATTGATAATTATGAGTCGGAGACCGAGCCCATGGACATTGACTATGATACCCCTTACTTGAGTACATTGTCAGTGTTTAGTGAAAAACTGCGCATCGGAGAAGAATGACTTAGTTGAAGTACCTAATGGACTCCCATGCACAATCTGAAGGTATTTCCCGAAACTAGACTTATTGATTGAATTGCAGAAGAAAACCCCATTAAATTTGACCCTGTATAGCCCTTTGTCCGAAGTTGCTGAACTAAATCTGATTTTCTGTTGAATTCTGTTTTGGTCGATCCTCTTTGGTCGATGCCATCGACCAAGGACCATCGAGCAAAGTTTCTCAGAATCGAAGTTAATGATTCCTTGGAATATTCCCTATTCTATTTATACTAGCCTTGTGTTTTGAGCTCTATTCCAATCATTATCAATCATGAGAACGTGGGGAGAGCTTTCCAAAGCACCTCCTAGGCATTTGTGAAGAATATCCCACCAAAAATCATTGTTAATCATTGTTCCTTGTCTCCATCAAAAACTACAAGGTATGATTCATCACTCCCACTTTCTATTCTATTCTTTTCTATCATTTTCTATCCCTCTTTTTCTGTTGAGACCTTGGAAATGGTGCTGCAACCTTGCAACCATCACTCCAAGTGTCCACTCTTGCTTAACCTATGATCCTCTCACTTGTCTATTGATTCTATGCTCTCATTTCAAGCCTTGCATATGCATTCTTTGATTTTCCTCTTAACTTCATGCCTTCTTGTACAAGACTAAGGTATATAGTGTGCTATGTACATGTTTATCACTAGCATATGATCCTAATCAAATTCCTATAAGTTTCCTTAGCTAATGCATGCCTTTTCAATGGAAATGCAATCAATTTCAATCCATGCTATGATGCTTGTCTATTGAACTTAGTAGTCTAATTTGGGGCTTTCTATTTAGACCATTAGATTATGTTAATTCATTGATTTGTAGTGTTCTCATACTGTTCTTAAGCATCCCTCCAAGTTTCGGATCGATCCAAACCCCGGAAGACCAATTTCGGACCAAAATCCTCAAAACCCATTATGCAGCCCCGAAGACAATTTTGGTCGATCCTCTTTGGTTGATGCCATCGACCAAACTTGTTACTGACAGCAACCTCGACCAGTTTTGACCCGTTCGACATCCGATCTTCCTGATTTCTTCTCTAACCTCTTATTTATGTTTGTTTAGGGTCTTAACACTACTTTTGGATCATTCTTGGTAATTCTTGATTCATCATCAACTCAACCTAAGGTAAGGATGGTTATATCCATAAACACATAGGCTATGAACTTATGTTTTGGTGCTTATACTTAGTGAACATTGTCTCTTAATTGCTTTTGATTATTATAGGACTGCTATACATGTTTTAGAACAATAGTATTGTGATTTCATATACTCTTGTCATAATGATTTATTATTCTTGTTACTTGTATTCATGATAGATCATTTCGATATTATGATTTAACTTTTATCATGATGATGTATCAAATGTATGAGATATGATGAACTTGAGTATGTGATTGCCTAAGTATAACTTGGGATTTGGGGAGTGTCCTATTGACGCTTCTGTCCTTGGGCATCGGAGGGAATAGTATGGGATGTTCTCCAAAGGTGCCTATCGACACTTTCCCGGGTTATTGGATGACATACATAGGATTGTCTAGTTGTGTGGCTCGGATTGTCCTTGTCATGTCAGACCCAAATCGGAAGGGCATTGAGACCAAACGACCCCTGGTAGTGTATGGTTTGATGGGCGCTCAAGACTGGTAACCAACCCGGGGGAGGAAATAAACCATGCTACGGATACCCGAAAGGGGCCATTTATTGGTAGGGTTTCTGTCACATCCACCCAGCCAGGTCCCTATCTGGCATACCGGGGATGTGATCCACAGCCCCGAAGATCCATAGTCCAAGGACCACATCATCCACATTGACGATAACACAATTATGAACAATTATATTAAACTAACAATTGATAATAATAGAATTCAGAAATGAGATACCAAAGATAATCAGAGTGCTGAAGTAAATATCTTATCAGATAAATTAAGTAGGCAGTGGGCGGAATCCACTCCTCCTCTCGAGCGGAAAGTGAGGTCAAAACTGGTAAATTACAAATCCTAAGTTATGAAAATAAATTTAAAGTTATTACAAATCCTCCAAGTTTAACTGTCACAAAAGAAGGGGGGGGTGGGCAGCTACGCATAAATCTCCTCCACAATAAATATGTTCTCTTCAATAGTGAAGACCATAGAGATCCAACATGGCTGCTCCCAAACTATCCAAGGGCTAACCCTGATACGCCGGAGGATCTGCTTCGGTACCGTCACCGAAGTCTTCATTGTAGCTAGCCTACGGATAGTAGTATGAGGTATCCGGGTCCGCCTCAGGGAACATACCATCAGAGTAATCACCTGTAGAGTAGTCTAGAAAATATTGCAACAGAAAAGGAATGAGTTCAACAGAACTCAGCAACATAGTTATTCCACAACACATAAGCCACAAGATAATCATAAAATGATGCAGATGATATGAGACATATGATGTGATATGATTCTAACTCTAAGTATGCTGGTCATCTAGGGTAGACATGCTTTAAGTCATAGCACCATACTTCTTTAGGTAGTCTCAGTCACTCATCACCTGGGGGAATTGGGTCCTGCATCCCTCTCGGACAAATCCATGGTTAGGGGTTTCGGTCACCACTCTCTCACATCACCATTTGGTCTAAGTATTGGCACATGTCAAGGTAAAGCCTAGCCCAATGCAAGTCATCTACTTAATCATATCATGTTAGTTCTAGATACGTCCATTCCTCCCCTCTTGAGATCCTTTCCGATATCCTTCACACTAGAGTCACGGATATTACTCACCGGACTCATCAACCCTATTGGTCATCCACAAATGGTAGACAGGAAGCTCTCACGTCCCCCTCACGGATCATTTCACCGGTCTTGAGTGCCTGTGAGCCCAAGTCTAGCCATTTGCAACCCTACCAATAAATGGCCCCTTTCGGGTATCCACAATGCAATTTATGTCCTCTCACGGAGTGGTTACCGATCTTGAGCACCCACAAATCCACACTACTATAACGGGTCGTTATGTCTCAATGCCCTCCCGATTCGGGTCTGATATGATAGGGACATCCTAGCCATACATCTAGACAAGTCCTATGTACGTCATCCAATAACCCGGGAAAGCGTCGATGGACATCTTCGGAGAACATCCCATACTATTCCCTCCGATGTCCAAGGACAGAAGCACCAGTAGGGTACTCCTCAATCCCAAGTTATACTTAAGCAATCACATTCCCAAGTTCATCATATCAATTCACAAGATATAACATCATAGTAAACATTCGATTCATGACATTGACATAATTCATCATATATTGAAATTGATAAACATAATAAGACATTGAAATAAAACTAATGTAAACACAAAGCTATTGTTGAAAGACATATGTAACAAGTCTAACATGATAAGAATATGAGATAGAGACTATGTTCATTAGGTTAGGAACAAGAAGTCAAAATTTCACATCCTATGTAATTATGTCGATAACTATCCTTACCTTGAATTAACATAATCCAATGGTCCATTTAGAAATCCCCAAATTGGCATATCAAGGTCAAGAGTTGTTAATCATGGCATTGGCTATATCTTAATGCAAATTGGGGGAAAACATAGTGGATTAGGTAGGGAATCACTTAGGAGCAATATTGAAATCATATGCAAGGTATAGATTAGGTTAATCATAGGCTTCATCTCAGTTTTGGTAAATAAAGCTAGTTGGTGAGTAATAAATCATGGAAATGCATGGTTAATGATCAAGAGGTAAGTAAATCATAGCAAGATCGGAGAAAACATCAATGTATAAGGTATAGAAGGCTCATGGCAAGGTGTTTGCAAGGTTGCAGCACCTTGGCCATGGTCCCAACAATAAAATAAGAGAAAAGATGAGTGAGAAAGTGACTAGGAGAGAGAGTCATACCTTGAGAGTAGAGCAAGAGAGAGGAAGTGAGTGGTTGGCAATGATTAATGGAGAAGACGCTTCACCATTACCAAGGAGGAGTTCTTAAGAGGCTCTTCCACATTCTCAGATGTTGCAATCGTTGGAATAGGGCTCCAATCTCTAGGAATAAATAAATAGAGTGAAGAATATTTCAGAGAATCTTTAAGCCTGGGTTCAGCAATACTGTTGGTCGATACATTGGGTCGATAGTATCGACCAATTCATGTTTCTGCCGAATTTTTCAGAATAGTTCAGCAACTTTAGGTGTGGACTTGGAGGGCTATACAAGGTCAAATTGCATGGGGTTTTCTCCTACAGTTCACTCAAGAGGTCTAGTTTCAGGGAGTACCTTTGGATTGTGTACAGGAGTCCGTTTGATACTTCAACTGTCTCACTCTTCATTAGTGCGCAGATTCTAACTTAACACTGATAATGTGCTCAAGGAAGGAGCAGCATCATCAATGTCCATAGACTGGAGTTCCGACACCACGTCATCAACTAGCAGGGCCCATAAGTCCCTTCTACCACCACTTCAGGTCTTCGGACCTATAAACACAACAATGTCCGGGTCGAGTCAAGGTTAGGTAAAAGCTGGATTTACAGTTTCAAATAGCTAGACTTGGGCTCACGGGCGCTCAAGACCAGTAACCAACCCATGAGAGGACGTGAGAGCTTCCTATTTACTATTTGTGGATGACCAATAGGGTTGATGAGTCCGTAATCCAGGATTACGCTGACTCTAGTGTGAAGGATACCAAAAAGGATCGCCTAGGGCGAGGAATGGACGTATCTGGATCTGAGTTGATACGACTGAGTAGATGACTTTCATTGGGCTAGGCTTTACCTTGAAATGTGCCAATACTTATACCAAATGGTGATGTGAGAGAGTGGTGACCGAATCCCCTACCATGGTTTGAGAGGACTTTACCCAACTACTACGGCAATCCCAAGATACGGAATTGGTTGAGGGAGAGTGACTGACGACCCAAAGAAGTATGGTGCTATGGCTTAAAGCATCTCTACCATAGAGACTAGCATTCATAGAGTTAGAATCATACTCGCATCATATGTTTCATATCACACTGCATCATGTTATTTTGAACTCATTCCTTTTGTGCAAATGTTGTTAGATTTTCCCGTAGGTATTGAAGACTCTGATGGCACACTCTACGAGATGGACTTTGATCCCTCATACTACCCTCCGGGTGGTAGCTACGGTGAAGATCAGAGTTATGGTGCCGAAGAGGATTACTCTACGTACCAGGGTTAGCCCCACTATGGTGAGGGAGCGGCTGTGCTGGGCTTTCTTCATCCATACTTATGAGGAGACAACCATTAGGATAGAAGAAACCTTTGCTTAGTGCCCCATTTCCCTGGATCATTGTTAAACATTTGGGATATGTAATTAACTTTCTTTGAGTTACTCTTTAAACATGGGATTGTAACTTAACTTGATTTTACTACTTTTCTGCTGCCTTGAGAGAGTGACTTTCACTCATTTTCTCATTCTTAGGATTACACTTATACACTTGGTATCATTTATTTCCGCACTCTGATTATATGATCTTATCTTATTCATGATATCTATTATTTATTGCTTTTACCTTGATTGTTATTGTTCATGATTGTGTTATCGCGTATGTGGGAGGCATGGTCCCTCGATGCTTGATCCTTGGACTATGGATCACATTCCCAGGTATGCCAAATAGGGTAATGGCTGGGTGGATGTGACATAATCGATAAGGTAAGCGACAAAGCCCATTTCTGCCTTGAAGAATATCAGCGAAGAATAGCAACATATTATAATGCCAAGGTTTGGAACGAACAATACTTGCCCGGTGAAATTGTGCTTCGCCGAACGGCCGCTTCAGACCCAGCCAATCAAGGGAAATTATCCCCAAATTGGGAGGGACCATACATAGTCATACGACAAGTCGCTTCTGGAGCGTATCATTTATAAGATCCAGAAACAAGCGACAAGATTCCTCGATCATGGAATTCAAAAAATCTTCGAAAGTACTATCAATGAACATAGTCACCAAGAATATCACAGGCACAACAATTTTGATTATTTACTTCAGTTTTGTTATTTATTTCAATGTGTAGTCAAAATGGGAGATTTATAACCCAAAATGTTAAATTTTTACTTTATCAAATAAATGAAGACAATCGTTCAAGTTGCTACTCGACTTCATATCAATTCAACTAGACGTACAGAAAGACCTAAGTCTCTTAGGCAGATAAGACCTAAGTCTCTTAGGCAGATAAGACCTAAGATTCTTAGGCAGAAAGACCTAAGTCTCTTAGGCAGATAAAACCTAAGACTCTTAGGCAGAAAGACCTAAGTCTCTTAGGCAGAAAGACCTAAGTCTCTTAGGCAGATAAGACCTAAGATTCTTAGGCACAAAGACCTAATGTATTTAGGCAGAAAGTCCCAAGATTTATTCTCAGGCAGAAAGGACCTAATATAATTAGGCGGAAAAGACCTAAGATGCTGAAATGCTATGCTTAGTCACAAAGACCTAATGTATTTAGGCAGAAAGTCCCAAGATTTATTTTCAAGCAGAAAGGACCTAATATAATTAGGCAGAAAAGACCTGAAATTCTTAGGAAGGCCCTATGAATTTTACGGCAGAAAAGACCTAACATTCCTTATGTCACATCCTCCCAGCCGGTACCCTAACTGGTATACCCGAGAGTGTGATCCACAGCCCTAAAGATCAAGTTTAGGAACGATCATATCCATTTAGCACAATAACATAATCAAAAGCAAGAACAAATCATAATGTTCAAGTAATTTATAATAAAAGTCAAGAAAGGATCTTAGAAGAATCACTAAGAATATCAGAGTGCGAAAACATGATACCAAATCAAAAGACAACAGTAGAGTATAGCAGAAATATACTCCACAAACATATGCGGAAGGTAGATCGAAATCTAAGTAAACCTCTAAGCTAATACATGTAAGGTAAAAGATAAGTCTAGAAGAAACAAGAGAAATCTAATCCACATCTTCAGTTGGCTCTTCTTCATCTTCAGTCTTCGTCTTCTTCACCTTGCGCTTCCTTATATGGACCGTCATCGTATTCCCAGCCTGCAGAGAAGTCTAACAATAGATATGGTACAAAAGGAGTGAGTTTCGAAAGAAACCCAGTAAGGCAGTTAAATCCATAATAACATAAATGGCAGGATTTCAGAACAAACATAAATGCAATATGGTATGAGACAAACAATGAATGTATGAATCTAACTCTATGTATGCTGGTCTCTATTGGCAGACATGCTTTAAGTCATAGCACCATACTTCTTTAGGAAGGTCTCATCACACAACGCCTTTTGGTAGTGGGTCCGGCATCCCTCGGGACATTCCATGGCTGGGGGTTAAGTCACCTCTCTCTCACATCACCATTGGTCTAAGTACTGGCGCATGTCAGGGTAAAGTGTCACGCCCTCCCAGCCGGTACCCTATCTGGCATACCCGAGAGTGTGATCCACAGCCCGAAGATCAGGTATCGAGTGATCAACCTCCCACATAAACAATAACATAATCATGAACAATCATAACAAGAGTGTGGAAGATAAATCATAGATCCAATAAAGAAAGAATGAATCATAAATGAATCGGAATAATAGATATAATCGGAGTATCAAACAGATAAGTAAAGTGAGGCAAAAATCCCACTTTACAACCAGCGGAAAAGTAGCTCTAGAGAATAAACTAGACAAAACCTAATCCCAGTAGCAAGTACATTGGGTAACTAAATTGTTCTCCACTTTATAGACAACATCCTTGTAAGTGTAAATCTCATAAATGGCACAAGGACGCTTCCACTCAATGGTCGGACTAAGCATCGTACGGAGCATAACCACTGCGGGATCTTCGTAGTAATTGTGGTAACCGCAATCACCTTCCCCGGAGATATGCCTCTTCGCCTTGCGCTTCTTCATAGGGACCGTCATAGTACTCAAGACTGCAGGATAGTCTAACAACATTGTACAATAAAGGAATGAGTTTCAAAGAAACTCAAGAAGGCGCTTAAAAATCCATAATAACATAAATGGCAGGATTCCGTAACAAACATAAATGCAATATGATATGAGACAAGCAATGAATGAATGAATCTAACTCTATGTATGCTGGTCTCTATTGGCAGACATGCTTTAAGTCATAGCACCGTACTTCTTTAGGAAAGTCCACTCACATCCTCAACCATTTAAGATATCTTGGATTCTCTCACGGATCATTTCACCGGTCTTGAGCAGCCGATTGGTAATGGGTCCTTCATCCCTCAGACAAACCATGGCAGGGGGTTAAGTCAACACACTCTCTCACAACCATTTGGTATAAGTACTCGGCGCATGTCGTGGTAAAACCTAGCCAAATGCAAGTCTTCTACTTAGTTACATCAAGTCGATCCGATACGTCCATTCCTCGTCCCCGACGATCCTTTCCGGTATCCTTCACACTAGAGTCCTCATAGTCCCTGACTACGGACTCATCAACCCTATTGATCATCCACATATGGTAAACGGGAAGCTCTCACGTCCTCTCACGGGTTGGTTACCGGTCTTAAGCGCCCGTGAGCCCAAGTCTAACCATATGCAACCCTACCAATAAATGGCCCCCACAATGTGATTCCCGTCCTCTCACGGGTTGGTTACCGGTCTTGAGCGCCCATGAATCCCCATTGCTACCACGGGTCGTTCGGTCTCAATACCCCTCCGATTAGGGTCGCACATAACAGACATCCTAGCCAAACACTACTAGACAATCCTAGATATGTCATCCAACAGTTTAGGAAGGTGTCCAGAGGGCATCTCCGGAAACATCCCATAATATTCCAATAGTAGTCCAAGAACAGAAGTGTCAAAAGGACACCTCTCCTTTCCAAACCATACTTAAGCATACACATGCATCAATTCATATCATCACATATATGGTAACTTCATATATGGAAAGAAATCAATAATTACAATCACTTTTATAACATTGGTAAGTAAATCATACATGAATCAATTTAATATGAATAAGTAATGCTACTGTAATCAAAGTTATGCAACAAAGAGTATATCATTGTAAGAATCTAATTTAGGAATCATATCTATGATATTCAAATATAGAAACTAGATTCATGCTATCTATGTAATTAAGGAAATAACCATCCTTACCTTTTATAACTCGCAAAGGAATCCTAAGAAATCAAGTAAGATCTTGGCAAACTTGAGAAGAAGGTCCTAAACAAGTATATACAACATATTAGGAAAGATCCCTAACAGAAAAGATACCAAAACATCCAACATAGACCAATTCGGAGTTGCCGTACTCATTGGTCGAGTGGATTGGTCGATCGGTCCAACGACCAATGCAGACGATAGAGCTAAAAAAAACAGAGTTTTAAGATATGAAATCCGAATTTGGTGGTTCAAAAGGGTACTAATCAAGGGGTAGACTACATCAGTAGTATTCTAGCATATAGGGGACCTCAAAACACCAATCAAATCAAGATATCAAGATCCAAATTAGGAAACAAAAAGTTACCATAATTAAATCAACCATGGATCTTGATGAATTTGAAATAGAAAACAAAGACAAGAACAATAGGAGGATGGATCATTGCTTCATGTAATGGTATCATGAAAACATACTTAGATCTTCAAGGAACAAGGCTTAGTAGCATAAATCTAAATTAGGAAATAAAACCTACCATATATGTAACTACCATGCTTCATGAAGAATACATAGTATGGTAGAAGAGAACAACTAGAGATTGATAGATCATGGATCATGGAAAGAAAACACAGTAACTAACTACTAACATGATCAACATAGAAGATCCAAAGAGATCAGAATTCAAATCAGATGTTTAACAAGATTAGATCATGGTTTGATCATGATTCCTTCAAAAGCTTGCAATGATCATGGTTATGATCATTGTTCTAGCCTCAAATCCTTAGGATGATCATGAGAACATGTTCAGAGATGTTTGCAACAGAGAATGCAGCATCTCTTCTACTGTCTCAACTCAAAAAGGAAAGAAAAACAAAGATGGAGGAGAAGAAGAGAGAGTAGACATACCTTTTGATGCAAAAAGAAGAGTTTCAACGAAGATCCGTCAAAAAAACACCAAGGATGCAAGAGAGATGACTTGCAGAGGTCTTTGGTCCGCTCCAGAGAGTTTGGAGGCAGCAAATACGAAGTGGACTCGAGATTGGACTTAAATAGAGCAAGAACAACCTAATTGCCAAAGACAACGCACTCATTGGTCGAGTGGATTGGTCGACTGGTCCAGGCGACCAATCAGCCGACCAATGCCGACAAAGAAGACCAAAACAGGAATTGAAGGTCCAGATCAAATCCAATCCTAAAGGGGTTTTGCACACAAGTCAAGTGACTTACCTAATAGGTAGAAATGCCTTCAAACCAAGATAGAGAGCACTCCAAGTCCATCAACTAATCAGATCTTCATCAGGATTCAGTTTCCATAAATAGAACCTCATCATCAACTTTCATGGATTCAAGGCCAGACACCAAGTCCTCTACTGGGATGGCCCAAAGCTGACTTCTTACTTTACTTCGGGTCATCGGACCTACAAATAACAAGGTTTCCGGGTCAAGGTTAGGGCTGGGTTTTACATAAAGCCTAGCCAAATGCAAGTCTTCTACTTAGTTATATCAAGTCAGATCCAGATACGTCGATTCCTCTCCCCTGGCGA
This sequence comes from Hakea prostrata, assembly GCF_041222555.1. Classification (NCBI taxonomy): domain Eukaryota; kingdom Viridiplantae; phylum Streptophyta; class Magnoliopsida; order Proteales; family Proteaceae; genus Hakea; species Hakea prostrata. Next base: position 36,522,608 of record NC_142607.1, read on the forward strand.
TCCTTTCCGGTATCCTTCACACTGGAGTCATCATAGTCCCTGACTACGGACTCATCAACCCTATTGGTTATCCACATATGGTAAACGGGAAGCTCTCACGTCCCCTCACGGGTTGGTTACCGGTCTTGAGCGCCCACAAATCCCCATTGCTACCATGGGTCGTTCGGTCTCAATACCCCTCCGATTAGGGTCTGACATTGTAAAACCCAGCCCTAACCTTGACCCGGAAACCTTGTTATTTGTAGGTCCAAAGTGACCCGAAGTAAAGTAAGAAGTCAGCTTTGGGCCATCCCAATGGAGGACTTGGTGTCTAGCTTTGAATCCATGAGAGTTGATGATGAAGTTCTATTTATGGAAACTGAATCTTGATGAAGATCGGATTAGTTGATGGACTTGGATTGCTCTCTATCTTGGTTCGAAGGCATTTCTACTTTTTAGGTAAGTCACTTGATATGTGTGCAAAACCCCTTTAGGATTGGATTCGATCTGGGTCTTCAATTCCTTGTTTTGGAATTGCTGTCAGCATTGGTCGACTGATTGGTCGACTAGACCAGTCGACCAATCCACTCGACCAATGAGTGTTGTCTTTGGCAATTAGGTCTTGCTTGCTCTATTTAAGTCCAATCTTGAGTCTACTTCGTATTTGCTGCCTCCAAACTCTTTGGAACGAACCAAAGACCTCTGCAAGTCATCTCCTTTGCATCCTTGGTGATTTTCTTGACGGATCTTCGTCAAAACTCTTCCTTTTGCATCAAAGGTATGTCTACACTCTCTTCTTCTCCTCCATCTCTGTTTTTCTTTCCTTTTTGAGTTGAGAGACAGAGGGGGAGATGCTGCATTCTCTCGTTGCAAACATCTCTCGGACTTGTCTCTCATGATCATCCTAAGGATTAATGGCTAGAACAATGATCTTAACCATGATCATTGCAAGCTTTTGAAGGAATCATGATCAAACCATGATCTAGTCTCTGTTTAACTTCTGATTTGAATTCTGATCTCCTTGGATCTTCTATATTGATCATGTTAGTAGTCAATTGCTGTGTTTTCTTTTCATGATCCATGATCTATCAATCTCTAGTTGTTTCTCTTCTACCATACCATGTTTTCTTCATGAATCATGATAGTTACATATATGGTAGGTTTTGTTTCCTTATTTAGATTTATGCTTTTAAGCCTATTTCCTTGATGATCTAAGTATGCTTTTCATGATACCTTTACCTGAAGCAATGATCCATTCTTCTATTGTTCTTGTCTTTGATTTCTATCTTGAATTCTTCAAGATCCATGGTTGATCTAATTATGGTAACTTTTTGTTTCCTAATTTGGATCTTGATGGCTTGATTGGATTAGTGTTTTGAGGTTCCCTTTATGTTAGGATACTACTGATGTAGTTTACCCCTTGATTAGTACCCTTTTGAACCACCAAATTCGGATTTTATATCTTAAAACTCTGTTTTTTTTAGGCTATCGTTTCGCATTGGTCGATCGACTGGCGACGATCGACCAATCCACTCCACCTGACCAATGAGTAACAGAACTCCATAATTGGTCTGTGTTGGATGTTTTGGTATATTTTCTGTTAGGGATCTTTCCTAATATGTTGTATACACTTGTTTAGGACCTTCTTCTCAAGTTTGCCAAGATCTTACTTGATTTCTTAGGATTCCTTTGTGAGTTATAAAAGGTAAGGATGGTTATTTCCTTAATTACATAGATAGCATGAATCTAGTTTCTATATTTGAATATCATTGATTTGTTTCCTTAATTAGATTCTTACAATGATATACTACTGTTGCATAATCTTGATTACAGTAGCATTACTTGTTTATGTTAATTGATTCATGTATGATTTACTTACCAATTATATACAAGTTGATTGTAATTATTGATTTCTTTCCATATATGAAGTTACCATATATGTGATGATATGAATTGATGCATGTGTATGCTTAAGTATGGTTTGGAAAGGAGAGGTGTCCTTTTGACACTTCTCGTCCTTGGACTACTACGGGAATATTATGGGATGTTTCCGGAGATGCCCTCCGGACACCTTCCTAAACCGTTGGATGACACATCTAGGATTGTCTAGTAGTGTTTGGCTAGGATGTCCTGTTATGTCAGACCCTAATCGGAGGGGTATTGAGACCGAACGACCCGTGGTAGCAATGGGGATTCATGGGCGCTCAAGACCAGTAACCAACCCGTGAGAGGATAGGAATCACATTGTGGGGGCCATTTATTGGTAGGGTTGCATATGGTTAGACTTGGGCGCACGGGCGCTCAAGACCGGTAACCAACCCGTGAGAGGACGTGAGAACTTCCCGTTTACCATATGTGGATGATCAATAGGGTTGATGAGTCCGTAGTCAGGGACTATGAGGACTCTAGTGTGAAGGATACCGGAAAGGATCGTCGTGGACGAGGAATGGACGTATCTAGATCTGACTTGATGTAACTAAGTAGAAGACTTGCATTTGGCTAGGCTTTACCCTGACATGCGCCGGTACTTAGACCAATGGTGATGTGAGAGAGTGGTGACTTAACCCCCAGCCATGGAATGTCCCGAGGGATGTCGGACCCATTACCAACTGATGATGAGTGATTGAGACCTTCCTAAAGAAGTACGGTGCTATGACTTAAAGCATGTCTGCCAATAGAGACCAGCATACATAGTGTTAGATTCATTAATTCATTGCTTGACTCATACCATATTGCATTTATGTTTGTTCTGAAATCCTGCCATTTATGTTATTATGGATTTAATCGCCTTTACCGAGTTTCTTTGAAACTCATTCCTTTATTGTACAATGTTTGTTAGACTATTCTGCAGTGTATCGAATATTATGACGGTCCCTATGAAGAAGCGCAAGGCGAAGAGGCATATCTCCAGGAAGGTGATTGCGGTTACAACAATTACACTGAGGATCCCGCGAGTGGTTATGCTCCGTACGATGCTTAGTCAGACCATTGAGTGGAAGCGCCCTTGTGCCGTTTATGAGATTTATACTTATAGGAACGTTGTCTATAAAGTGGAGAACAATTTAGTTACCCATTGTACTTGCTACTGGGATTAGATTTTGTCTAGTTTATTCTCTTTTAGAACTACTTTTCCGCTGGTTGTAGAGTGGGATTTTGCCTCACTTTACTTATTTGTTTTGACACTCTGATTATATCTAGTACTCTGATTTATATATGATTCATTCTTTCCTTATTGGATCTATGGTTTATCTTCCGCACTTTTATTGTTATTGTTCATGATTGTGTTATTGTTTATGTGGGAGGTTGATTACTCGATACCTAATCTTCAGGCTGTGGATCACACTCTCGGGTATGCCAGATAGAGTACCGGCTGGGAGGATGTGACAGACATAACGGGACATACTAGCCAAACACTACTAGACAGTCCTAAATATGTCATCCAACAGTTTAGGAAGGTGTCTAGAGGGCATCTCCGGAAACATCCCATAATATTCCCGTAGTAGTCCAAGGACAGAAGTGTCAAAAGGACACCTCTCCTTCCCGAACCATACTTAATCAATCACAATCACAAGTCAATCATATCATGTACATTTATAGTATATAGAAAATATACCATAATAAGATCCATCTCATATATAGTTAACAATTAAAGACATTCATAAACTAAAGAAAGCAAGTAAATAATACAACTGTAATTGAAGTAAATACAACACTAATATATTCATAAAAGAATCTAATTATGGTAACAAATCCGAAAGATTCTAATATAGAAACTAAAATCACACAATCTATGCTATTATAGAAGTAACCATCCTTACCTTATATAACTTGAAGAGAATCTCCAAGGATCAAGGAGAATCTTCCTAAACTTGGCAAGAAGGTCCTAAACAAGTATATATATCATATTAGGAAAGAAACCTAAAAGGAAAGATATCAAAACATCCAAAACAGACCAAATCTGGAGTTGTTGTACTCATTGGTCGATTGGATTGGTCTACTGTCTCAGTCGACCAATCATTCGACCAACAGAGACAGTGGCCTACAAAATCAGAGTTTTAAGAATAAAGAACCGAATTTGGTGGTTCAAAAGGGTACTAAACAAGGGGGAAACTACTATGACAGTATCCTAGTATATAGAGGACTTCAAAACACTAATCAAATCAAGTCTTCAAGTTACAAATTAGGAAACAAAAGTTACCATAATTAGATCAATCATGGTTCTTGAAGAATTCATAGTAACAATCATGGACAAGAACGATAGGATGATGGATCATTGATTGTGATAAAGAAATCATGAAAAGCATGCATAGATCTTCAAGAAAAATAGGTCTAAGACTGAAGAACATGAATCTAAATAAGGAAACAAAACTTACCATAAATTTATTAGTCATGGTTCTTGGAGAAAGCATGGTATGATCAAGAAGAAAGAACTAGAGATTGATAGGTTACAACTCTTGTAAAGAAAACACAGCGATTGACTACTAATATGATCAAGAAAACAGATCTAAGAAGATAAGAATTTGAATCAAAAGATGAACAAAGACAAGATCATGATTTAGATCATGATTCCTTCAAAAGCTTGCAATGATCATGGTTAAGATCATCACATTAGCCATTAATCCTTAGGAAGATCATGAGGGATGAGTAGAGAGATGTTTGCAACAGAGAATGCAGCATCTTCTCTACTGTCGCAGCCCAAAAAGGAAAGAAAAATAAAGATGGAGAAGAAGAAGAGATGTAGACATACCTTTGATGCAAGAGGAAGAAGATTACTTGAGTTCTTGCGAGGGGTCAACCAAGGATGCAAGGAAATTGATTAGAATGGAGTTCTAACTCGTTCCAGAGGCTTAGGAGGCAGAGGAGACGAACTGTCACATCCACCCAGCCGGTACCCCATTTGGAATACCCGGGATGTGATCCACAGTCCAAGGATCAATGATCTGAGGTCCATGCCTCCCACATACACGGTAACACAATCATGAACAATAATAATCAATGGTAAAAACAATTAATACTAAATATCATGAATAAGATAAGACTAAATAAATCAAAGTGCGGAAGGCAATAACATTAAAGCATAATCATAAGGGTGAGAGAAGGTATGACAACCACTCTCTCAGAACGGCGGAAAAGAAGTGTGATAACGTCAATTACATGTCTAAGTATCAAAAGGGTAACTCAAAGATAAGTTAGTTACAAGACCAATGGTTCCACAAATACACCAGGGGAATGGGGCACTATGCTAGGGTTTCTTCTATACTAATAGTAGTCTCCTCAACAGTACGGATGAAGTAAACCCAGCGCTGCCGCTCCCGCACAACTGTGGGGCTAACCCTGGTGCGAATAATAATCCTCCTCGGCTCCAATATACGAATCCTCACCGACGCCACTACCCGGAGGGTAGTATGTGGAATCATAGTCCGCCTCATAGGAGGTGCCATCGTAATCTTCGGTACCTGCAATGTAATCTAAAACATTTGCACAAAAGGAATGAGTTCAAAGAACTCAGCAAGGAAGTTATTCCATAATTAGAAATCATACACATTCAAAACATATAATAATGCAATGTGATATGGAACATATGATGCAGATATGAGTCTAACTCTATGAATGCTGGTCTCTAAGGTAGACATGCTTTAAGTCATAGCACCGTACTTCTCTGGGTCGTCAGTCACTCTCCCATTTCCATATCTTGGGAATGCCCGGGGAAGATCGGTAAAGTCATCAAAACCATGGTAAGGGGAATCGGTCACCGCTCTCTCACATCACCATTTGGTCAAGTATCGGCGCATGTCACAAGTAAAGCCTAGCCCAATGCAAGTCATCTACTCGCCGGTCAAGTCAAATTCAGATACGTCCATTCCTCGCCCCCGCGATCCTTTCCGGTATCCTTCACACTAGAGTCAGCGAAATCCCGGATTTCGGACTCATCAACCCTATTGGTCATCCACATATAGTAAACGGGAAGCTCTCACGTCCTCTCACGGATTGGTTACCGGTCTTGAGCGCCTATGAGCCCAAGTCTATCCATATGCAACCCTACCAATAAATGGCCCCTTTCAGGTATCCGTAGTATGGTTTATGTCCCCTACCGGATTGGCTACCGGCCTAGAGCGCCCATCCAACCATACACTACCACGGGTTGTTCGGTCTCAATGCCCTTCCGATTCGGGTCTGACACGACAAGGATGAACCTAGCCACACCACTAGACACTCCTATGTATGTCATCCAATAACTCGGGAAAGTGTCGATAGGCACCATCGGAGAATATCCCATACTATTCCCTCCGATGCCCAAGGACAGAAGTGTCAGTAGGACACCCTCCAATCCCAAGTCATACGTAAGCAATCACGCATCAGATCTCATCATTTCTCATGCATCCAATGCATATTCATAATAGTACTCAAATCATGATATTGAAACGAATCATTATAAACATAAGCAAATCAAAATGATAGAGTAACACAACAATTGTACAAAGATTTAAATACTACTGTTCCAACACATATGTATCAGTATCATAATGATTGAAAGAATTTAGGGACTTCATTCTTTGAATAAAGCATAGTTCAATATGTGATGACTTATATGTTTATGGGTATAACCATCCTTACCTTGGATGAGTTGATGATGAATTGAGAATACCAAGAATAGTCCAATAGAAGTGTTAAGGCCCTAAACCGACATCAATAATAAGTTAGAAAAGAAGTCGGGAAGATCGGATGTCATTCGAGTCAAAACTGACCAAGGTTGCTGTCAGCAACAACTTTGGTCGATGGTTTTGGTCGATGGTATCGACCAAAATAGTCCTCGGGCAGAATAGTGGATTTTGGGGATTTTTTTGGTCCGAAATGAGTCTTCCGGTGTTCGGATCAATCTGGAATTTGGAGGCATACTTAACAACAGTAGTAGGAAACTATAAATCAAGGAATTAACCCAATCCAATGGTCTAATTAAAAAGCCCCAATTTGAGCTATCAAGTTCAAGTGATAAACATCATGGTACGAGTTGGAATTGATTGCATTGATGAGTAATAGCATGCAATAGTTAGAGGAACTAATAGAAATTCGATTGGAATCATATGGCAATGTGAAACATGAACATAATACACTTTATAGCTCAGTTTGATATCAAATGGTATGATGTTAATAGGTAAATCATGGAATACATATGCTAGGCATGAGATATAAGCATTAGCATCAATGAATGGCTAAGGGAATCATGGATTGAGCATGAGTAGGCACTTGGAGTGGTGGTTGCAAGGTTGCAGCACCATTCCAAATGTCCCATCAGCAAGATGACAATAGAAAGGAGTAGAAAATGGTAGGGTAGAGAGTGGAATGAAGAGTCTTACCTTAGTGTAGAAGATGAAGGCAAGAATCAATGATAAACTAAGTGTATTTGATGAGATACCCTTCACACTAACCAAGGAGCTGCTTTGGGAAGCTCTCCCCATGTTTCCAGGTGAGAAAAATGATTGCAAAAGGCTTAAGGCTCGAGGTCATATTAAATAGAAAAGGAATATTCCATGGAATCATTAACTTGGGAGACTGGGACATTTTGGTCGATGCTTTTGGTCGATGGTATCGACCAAAATGATCGACCAAGATGATTTCAGCAGAAAACTCAGGTTTAGAACAGCAACTTCAAGTAGGGATTTGAAAGGCTATACAAGGTCAAATTGAGTGAGGTTTTCTTCCAAAATTCAATCAAGAAGTCTAGTTTCTAGGAATACCTTCGGATTGTGCACAGGAGGTCATTTGGTACATCAACCATGTTAATCTTCTCCGATGCGCAGACTTTCCTTAAACACTGACAATGCATTTAAGCAAGGGGTATCATTGTCAATGTCCATGGACTCGGTCTCCAAATCATGATCATCAATCAGGATGGTCCATAGATCTCTTCTTCCACCGCTTCGGGTCCTCGGACCTGAATACAACAGTGGATCCGGGTCAGGGTCAAGGTTAGAATAGGGCTGGATATTACATTCTCCCCCCCTTAAAAGAATTTCGTCCTCGAAATTGAAAGCGTACCTGTGCTTCCAAAAAGATGAGAAAACTTCTCCTTCATGTCTTCTTCTTTCTCCCATGAAGCTTCTTCAGGGGTATGGTTTTTCCACCGGATCTTTACCAGAGGGATGGTGCGATTCCGCAACTGCTTGTCCTTTCTATCTAGGATCTCGGCTGGTCCTTCATCGTAAGAAAGATCGGCACTAAGTCCTTCGGGTGCTTGCTGTAGTATGTGCTCCGGGTTTTCTAGGTATTTCCGAAGCATTGAAACATGGAACACATTGTGAACTCCAGCAAGTGACGAAGGCAAGGCCAAGCGGTATGCTACTGGTCGAACCCTTTCCAGAATCTCAAAAGGTCCAATGAAGCAGGGACTAAGCTTTCCTTTCACATTGAATCTTGTCACCCCTTTCATAGGTGATACTTTAAGGAAGACTTTCTCTCCAATTGGAAATTCTAAGTCGGTTCTTCTCTTGTCGGCATACGACTTCTGTCTAGATTGAGCAGACTTAATCCTTTCCCGAATCATGTCAACCATATCACTGGTAGCTTCAATCATCTCTGGACCTAAGACTTTTCTTTCACCAGTCTCAGTCCAATACAAGGGTGTTCTACAAGTGTTACCATACAAAGCCTTAAACGGAGCCATGCCTATTGTTGCTTGATAACTGTTGTTATAGGCAAACTCGACTAAGGCTAGGTGTTCATCCCAATTTCCACCCATGTCAACCACACAGGACCTAAGCATGTCTTCAAGAATGAGAATTGTCCGCTCAGATTGTCCATCAGACTGTGGGTGATGAGCTGTACTCAGATTCAATTGAGTTCCCAAGGCTTTCTGCAATCCATTCCAAAACCTTAAGGTGAACCTAGGATCACGGTCCGAAACGATACTCACTGGTACTTCGTGTAAACGAACTACATTGTCCACATAAAGTCTAGCTAGCTTATCCAAAGAGTAGGTGATCTTCATAGGAATGAAATGGGCTGATTTAGTCAACCTATCAACAATCACCCACACAATGTCATTTCCCTTACTCGTCCGCGGCAAGCTAGTCACAAAGTCCATCGAGATATCTTCCCACTTCCAACTAGGAATAGGAAGGGGCTGAAGTAATCGAGATGGGGGTTGGCGAACAGCTTTCACACGTTGGCAAGTTCCACACCTGGCAACAAAGTCTTCAACATCTGCTTTCAAACCATTCCACCAAAAATGTTCCCTTAAGTCCTTGTACATTTTGGTACTTCCAGGGTGTACTGTAAAGATGGACTGGTGTGCTTCTTTCAATATTTCTTTCTTGATTTCATCGACAGCAGGCACACAGAGTCTACCTCTAAACAATAATGTACCATCCGTAGATGTACTAAAAGCGAGGTCCATTTCTGAATTCGAGACAATCTTATCAATCTTCTCTTTCAACTCCCGATCGAAACTTTGCAAGGCAACAATTCTATCTCTAAGGGAGGATCTTGCAGTCATGGCATAGAGAATACAATCCGAACCCTTAGGGATCACTTCCAAACCAAATCTTTCCATTGAGGACAACAAAGGCCGACTCAAAGCATTTAAATCCAACTCTTTTCTTTGACTCTTTCTACTAAGAGCATCTGCTACTACATTTGCTTTACCCGGGTGGTACTGGATGTCACAATCATAGTCAGAGACCAACTCCAACCATCTTCTCTGTCTCATATTCAACTCCTTCTGGGTGAAGAAGTATTTCAAACTTTTATGATCCGTGAAGATGGCGATCTTCTCACCGTATAGATAGTGTCTCCAAATTTTCAAAGCAAATACAACAGCTGCAAGCTCTAAGTCATGAGTGGGGTAGTTCCGCTCATAATCCTTTAGTTGTCGAGAGGCAAAAGCCACTACCTTTCCGTGTTGCATCAACACGCAGCCCAAACCGATTTTAGAAGCATCAGTGTAGACCATCAATCCACTGGAACTATCAGGTATTGTGAAACCCAGCCCTAACCTTGACCCGGAAACCTTGTTATTTGTAGGTCCGATGACCCGAAGTAAAGTAAGAAGTCAGCTTTGGGCCATCCCAGTAGAGGACTTGGTGTCCGGCTTTGAATCCATGAAGGTTGATGATGAGGTTCTATTTATGGAAACAGAATCCTGATGAAGATCTAATTAGTTGATGGACTTGGAGTGATCTCTATCTTGGTTTGAAGGCATTTCTACCTACTAGGTAAGTCACTTGACTTGTGTGCAAAACCCCTTTAGGTTTGGATTTGATCCGGGCCTTCAATTCCCTCGGTTTTGGCCTTGTTGTCGCATTGGTCGACCGATTGGTCGATCGGGCCACCGACCAATCCACTCGACCAATGGGTGCTGTCTTTGGCAATTAGGTTGATTCTTGCTCTATTTAAGCCTAACCTCGAGTCCACTTCGTATTTGCTGCCTCCAAACCCTCCGGAACGAACCAAAGACCTCTGCAAGTCATCTCTCTTGCATCCTTGGAGTTTTCTTGGCGGATCTTCGTCGGAACTCTTCTTTTTGCATCAAAAGGTATGTCTACTCTCTCTTCTTCTCCTCCATCTTTGTTTTTCTTTTTTTTTGAGTTGAGACAGTAGAAGAGATGCTGCATCCTCTCGTTGCAAACATCTCTCGAACATGTTCTCATGATTATCCTAAGGATTAAAGGCTAGAACAATGATCTTAACCATGATCATTGCAAGCTTTTGAAGGATTCATGATCAAACCATGATTTAATCTCTCGTTAATTTCCTAATCTGAATTCCCGATCTCTTTGGATCTTCTTTCATTGATCATGTTAGTGGTTAATGGTTGTGTTTTCTTTCTACGATCCATAATCCATAGAATTCTAGTTGTTCTCTTCTACCTTACTATGTGTTCTTCATGATGCATGATAGTACATATATGGTAGGTTTTATTTCCTTATTTAGATTTATGCTTCTAAGCCTTATTCCATGAAGACCTATGCATGTTTTCATGTTTTCATTACCGAAAGCAATGATCCATCCTCCTATAGTTATTGTCCTTGTTTTCTATTTCAAAATTCATCAAGATCCATGTTTGATTTATTTATGGTAACTTTTTGTTTCCTAATTTGGATCTTGATACCTTGATTTGATTAGTGTTTTGAGGTCCCCTATATGCTAGAATACTACCGATGTAGTTTACCCCTTGATTAGTACCCTTTTGAACCACCAAATTCGGATTTCATATCTCAAAACTCGATTTTCTAAGTTATCGTCTCGCATTGGTCGACTGATTGGTCGACTGGACCACTCGACCAATCCACTCGACCAATGAGTACAAAGCAACTCCAGAATTGGTCTGCTTTCGGATGCTTTGCTATATTTTCTGTTAGGGATCTTTCCTAATATGTTGTATATACTTGTTTAGGACCTTCTTCTCAAGTTTGCCAAGATCTTACTTGATTTCTTAGGATTCTTTGCGAGTTATAAAAGGTAAGGATGGTTATTTCCTTAATTACATAGATAGCATGAATCTAGTTTCTATATTTGAATATCATTAATATGTTTCTTAAATTAGATTCTTACAATGATATACTACTGTTGCATAACTTTGATTACAGTAGCATTGCTTATTCATATTGAATTGATTCATGTATGATTTACTTACCAATGTTATACAAATGATTGTAAATATTGATTTCTTTCCATATATGGAGTTACCATATATGTGATGATATGAATTGATGCATGTGTATGCTTACGTATGGTTTGGAAAGGAGAGGTGTCCTTTTGACATTTCTGTCCTTGGACTACTACGGGAATATTATGGGATGTTTCCGGAGATGCCCTCTGGACACCTTCCTAAACTGTTGGATGACATATATAGGATTGTCTAGTAGTGTTTGGCTAGGATGTCCTGTTATGTCGACCCTAATCGGAGGGGTATTGAGACCGAACGACCCGTGGTAGCAATGGGGATTCATGGGCGCTCAAGACCGGTAACCAATCCGTGAGAGGACAGGAATCACATTGTGGGGGCCATTTATTGGTAGGGTTGCATATGGTTAGACTTGGGCTCACGGGCGCTTAAGACCGGTAACCAACCCGTGAGAGGACGTGAGAGCTTCCCGCTTACCATATGTGGATGATCAATAGGGTTGGTGAGTCCGTAGTCGTGGACTATGAGGACTCTAGTGTGAAGGATACCGGAAAGGATCGTCGTGGACGAGGAATGGAAGTATCTCGGATCTGACTTGATGTAACCAAGTAGAAGACTTGCATTTGGCTAGGTATTACCCCCGACATGCGCCAAGATTTATACCAAATGGTTGTGAGAGAGTGTGTTGACTTAACCCCCTAGCCATGGAATGTCCCGAGGGATGCCGGACCCATTACCAACCGATGATGAGTGATTGAGACTTTCCTACGGAAGGTACGGTGGCTAAAGGTGACTTAAAGCATGTCTCGCCAATAGAGACCAAAGCATACATAGAGTTAGAATCATTCATTCATTGTTTGTCTCATATCATATTGCATTTATGATTGTTCTGGAATCCTCGCCATTTATGTTATTATGGATTTTAATCGCCTTTACCGAGTTTCTTCGAAACTCATTCCTTTATTGTACAATGTTGTTAGACTATCCTGCAGTACGGAATACTATGACGGTCCCTATGAGGAAGCGCAAGGCGAAGAGACATATCTCCAGGAAGGTGATTGCGGTTACCACAATTACTCGAAGATCCCGCGGGTGGTTATGCTCCGTACAATGCTTAGTCCGACCATTGAGTGGAAGCGTCCTTGTGCTATCTATGAGATCTACACCTACAAGGATGTCGTCTACAAAGTGGAGAATAATTTAGTTACCCAATGTACTTGCTACTGGGATTAGCTTTTATCTAGTTTATTCTTTCGAGCTACTTTTCCGCTGGATGTAAAGTGGGATTTTTGCTTCACTTTACCTATCTCGTTTGACACTCGATTATATATCTATTATTCCGTTTCGTTTATGATTCATTCTTTCTTTATTGAATCTATGATTTATCTTCCGCACTCTTGTTATGGTTGTTCATGATTATGTTATTGCTTATGTGGGAGGTTGATCACTCGATACCCGATCTTCGGGCCGTGGATCACACTCTCGGGTATGCCGATAGGGTACCGGGCCGGGAGGGCGTGGATGATTGGTATCGGAGCCCAAGGTTCGAGGAGATCCTAACCACAAAAGGCAACAACCGAACATTCCCCGAGTCATTGATCCGAAGTGACTCTTCTACTCTTAGAAGTGAATAATAGAACACCGAATTAGAAACTTGAACTTTGAGGCATAACAGAACATTTCCGAATAACATACCATAATTATACTTGAACAAATGACACTAATGCAAGGAAAAGAAAAGTGCATAACATACAATAATTAAAGAGAAACAAAATGAACTTCATTAATTTCAAAAGTTTTTACAATGATTACATCTGAAATGCATAAATGGGAAATCCTAAGGTACAAATCTATCTAGGTGATCTACTCCGATCTCTATATGCTCGAACTCCTCTCGCTAGCCGAGTCACCCGATGCTCTATCCTCGTCCCGTCGAGACTCCATCCTCTCGTACATCTGCTCCCGTCCGACCTCCATCCTCTCTAGCATGGAAGTCATCGATCTCATCTCGGGCACCAAGATCCGAAGCCTCCGGAACCGCATGTGAAGGGCCGCCGCGCCTCGAAATGTGATGAAGGAAACTCGTGATGCACGTGCTCAGCCTCGCGCATATCTCAGATCATCTCCGGCCTGATCATCACTATCGGACCGATATCCTCTCCTCCATCCTCCGATCCCTCATCCTCATCCTCTCGATTCATCATCATCCTCACCCTCCGGACCAGAGATCTCTCTAACCGATGTAGTCTCATCCGTCGAATGGTCCGAGTCCCAATGGGGTATCCCCGTGATCTAGTGTCCATCGGAGTATCCTCGAAACTCACCCCGAAATGCCTCGAAGATCAAAGTCGAAGCCTCCCATAGCAAAGGTTCCGCATGCTAGGCCGCAGAACCAAGTCCAAAGATGACCCGCTGAATGATGTAAGAAAGATCGATCTCGAAGCCCATGTAGATGCGGTAAATGACCAAGGCCTCCATCACCGTGACCCGATGGTGATGTCCGGCTTTCGGCATGATGTTTCGGCCGACTATGCGACCGATAATACGTGCAGAACCCGTCATCCGTCCGCTAGTCCACGGTGTGAAGCATCGGCGGCTATCCCATAGCGTAGAGCATATCTCGCGAAGCTCGTACGGCATCGATGGTCTGTCCAGTGTCCGCTCCCGCAGTATCCACACACACCGCTGTGGGTAGTAAGGGACCGCGCCAGGATCTCAGCCGTTGTCCGGGTGGAGAAGCGAATCCGAGTCCGGTGGACCCCGCTCCCGAGGACAAGTCCGAGTGGATGTCCCCCGGCCCCGAGCCTCCTCTCGTGTAAGTAAGGTTGCTGAAGAACAACCTCACTAGCTCCGGTATACCGGCAAATCCTCGGTGAAGAGGTGAGTCCACCGTAAAGTGTCGAACCTCCGCCGGATCCCGAAGGCTCCGAGCTGGCGTAAGTGAAGTAGACGCCCCATCTCGATGTTACAATAGCCGAAGTAGGCCTCGTGCAAACCTCGGCCCGAGGTGTGTCAAATAGGTCCGGCCTCCCAACCTCCTCTCTCGGGCTCGAAAGGAACCCGACCTCCGCCCCCGAGAGCACCTACGATGCGACCTCGACCTCTACCTCCTCCTCGTCCTCCCCCTCCGCATGATGTATCCGTGGGAAGAGACAAGAGACAATTCCAATTAGTGCTATTTCAAGATTTGAGCCAAAAGGGTATTTTCGTAATTTTTCGGAAAATTTCAAATTTGGGGGAAATTTGATTTGAACATACTAGCATGTGCACAATACTTGGAATTTCATGTCTATGAAGTTGTTTTGATGAAAATCGATCGAAAACTTGGATTAAAGCGAAAAATTCAGCAAGAAGAAATTTGGGGATTTTGCAATTTAGGTCAAAATTGGATTTTTGAAAAGTTGAAATTGGTTAAATCAAATTGTATGGACCTATCTACAATGTCATCTTGAGCATGTAGCATTTGATCTCGTGCGAAAATTTCAAGCGGTTTGAGAGAAAACGAAATTTTTCTAAAGATATCGATTTCGGTATAAAACTTTGCGAGATGAGCACCAAATGTGTTAAAACTTGTTGTCTATGCATGTCATTGTGTTTAAAACCTAGGGAATATGTTTCTAAGCATTCCTAAGCATGATTTCTAGCATTGGATACAAGTAAAGCATGGTTTTATTGAAATGCAAGCATGAGAAGATGAAAATGGAAGAAAGAATGAGAGATTTACCTTGTTTGTGAAGATGGTGTGTTGTGGTGTTGTTGTTGAAGCACTAAATCACCTCAAGAACACTTGTGAGAACCTTTGGAGACTTTCCCTAGAGCTCTCTCACCTTTGGAAGAAGTTAGAATGAGGTTGGAATGTGGAAATGAGGCTTATAATGCGAATTTTCAGTATTCTCGTCTTCATTGGTCGACCGATTGGTCGACTGGGTCACTCGACCAACCACTCGACCAATGGTCACAAGTTGACCTCATTTGCTGTTGAATTTTTGGAAAATGTGATTTTTGCCTTATGGAATATTGTTTGATGACTATATGGATATATTTGAGCATGATTTAAGTTTTCAAATCATTTGGACTTGTGGTTTATGTTGAATCTTCGAAATTCGGTATTTTGATGTTCTCGGTTTTTGCGAATGGTTACTCCGAGAAGTGGGCGGTGGTGAATCCAGTGGTCATGGAGGTGGTGAAGTACCTCAGGGAGGTGGTGAAGTACCTCATGGAGGTGGTGAGATACCAAATGCCGATCGTACTCACTCATGAGATCCCCCGGTGCCCCGAATGTTGGAAGTTTCGTAGATATTGCCAACATCATGGGCAATATGATGCAGCAAAGAAGCGGCTCGGCTCAACCAGATGTTGGTGGGTTTCATGACTCGCATAATGAGACCCGGCTGGTGCTAATGTGAATCCTCATGCCGCAGTCCCGAATGCGGGAGGTTTAGCTGAACTCCTCATACTCGCCCGATGGAGAGTTTTCTCAAGATGCAAGTACCCACTTTCACCGGAGTTACCAAGGACCCCTTGTTTCCTAACAAGTGGCTTCGTGAGTTGGAGAAGGCTTTCCGGCATCTGCAATGCTCGGAAGCTCGTAAGATTTTGTTTGCCGAGCGTAGTTGCAACAAGAAGCCGATGCATGGTGGATCTCCACTCGTCCTGCTTTTGGAAGGTTTGCATGCAGGAGTTGTAACTTGGGAGCTATTCAAAGAGGCTTTTTGTATGAACTACTTTCCCGAGGCGGTGAAGGATGCAAAGGAAGCCGAGTTTATGGTTCCGACTCAAGGAACTTTGTCTCTGTTGGAGTACCAACAGAAGTTCGAGGAGCTTCATTTCTTTGCTCCGCATTCTTTGAAGGAAGACCTCGCCAAAGCAAAGAAGTTCTTCAAAGGACTCGCGCCCGCCATTAAAGCTTATCTCACGGTCCAGCCTATAGTGAGCTATGCTCAAGTGGTGCAGTAACTCGAAGAAGTTGGAAGAAACAGAGAAGGAAAGTGCTCGTGTGCAAAAGCCTTGGCAATCAAGGAATTCTGGTCCGGTGGATCGCAATGACCGTCGTTATGTGAGACCTACACCCTACCCCACTCCTACCTTTCAGGCTAAGAGTGTAGGTCGAACACGGGTTTTCAGCAGCCCGGCCAGCTTAAACAAAGATGGCGGAAACCGATCACCAGCAAATGCAAGTGCAAGTGCAAGTGCGAGTGCAAGGCCTTTTGTTCGTAAGTCCTCTCGTTGCAGCCACCCCCGTTGGATCCAAAGAATCCCGTTTGCTTCTACCGCAAGCAAGCTGGTCATTTTGCTCGTGCTCGTCCGGGCGGCCCGCCCAAGCAGCCGCCCCCTGGTGAAGAGTGCTCCCGCTCCTCCTCTCGGTAGAGTTTTCAGTATTTCCAAGATCGAGCAGATCCAAGCCATGATGTGATTACAGTACATTGTTAGTCGCTTCTATTTCGCATTTGTCTTATTTGATACGGGTGCATCTCATTCGTTCATGTCATCTCGCATTCATCAAGAAGACTAACCTAATCCCCGAGAAGTTGTCTAGTTGTTTATTGATTAGTACACCCACTGGTCCTCATGGAAACTAGATAAGGGGTTATCTAAATGTCCCGTGTTGATTGGTGAGAAGAACTTGGAAGCCAATTTTGTGATTCTTGACATGAAGGACTTCGATGTTATTTTGGGAATTGATTGGTTGACAGCCCATAAAGCCGTGTTCCTTTGTTCCTCAAAGAAGATTCAGGTCCATATATGTGGAAGTCCGGTCTTTGAATTTCAAGGTGAAAAGAGAAGGGTTTGTAAGAAGGTGCCGTCGTGACCGATGCAAGTCTATGCCCTAGTGGATGATGCTTCATCCGAAGGCAAGGGTATAGTGGAGAAAAGAGTCGATGAAGTCGAGTTGTCTGCGACTTTGTTGATGTCTTCCCCGATGATCTATCGTGAGTGCCTCCGGACAGAGATGTCGAATTCTCTATTGATCTCGTCCCCCGGTGCCGCTCCCGTATCTAAAGCTCCGTATAGGATGGCTCCTACCGAGTTGAAAGAGTTGCAAAATCAGTTGAATGAGCTCATTGATAGAGGTTTCGTACAGCCTAGTGTGTCACCTTGGGGAGCTCCGGTCTTGTTCGTCAAGAAGAAAGACGGTAGTATGCGCTTGTGCATCGACTACCGTGAGTTGAATAAGTTGACTATCAAGAATAGATATCCACCGCCCGTAATCGATGATCTCTTCGATCAGTTGAAGGGTGCAGTTGTGTTCTCGAAGATTGACTTAAGGTCCGGATATCACCAATTGAAAGTGAAGTCTAGTGATATCTTCAAGACAGCTTTTCCGAACGCGGTATGGTCACTACGAGTTTAGAGTCATGCCTTTCGGATTGACCAATGCTCCTGCGGTGTTCATGGACCTCATGAACCGAGTATTTCATGATGTGCTTGATAAGTTTGTGATTGTTTTCATTGATGACATCTTGATCTATTCGAAGAGCGAAGAAGAGCATGCGAGACATCTAAGTTTCACTTTGCAAAGGTTGCGGGAAAAGAAGTTGTTTGCTAAGTTTAGCAAGTGTGATTTCCGGCTTAAGAGAGTGGTTTTCCTTGGTCATGTAGTTTCAGCCGAAGGTATTCGTGTCGATCCCCGAAAAGGTCCAAGTCGTGGCTGATTGGGAGAGACCGAAGTCGAGAACGGAAATAAGAAGTTTTCTTGGATTGGCGGGTTACTACCGAAGGTTTATTGAGAACTTTTCTCGGTTGGCTGCTCCTATGACTAAGTTGACCAGGAAAGAAGAGAAGTTTGTTTGGTCTGACGCCTGTGAGAAGAATTTCCAAGAGTTGAAGGATAGATTGACAAGTGCCCCGGTTTTGACTATACCCGATAGTTCCGGTGGTATGACAACTTTTATACCGATGCGCCAAAGATTGGTTTGGGTTGTGTACTGATGCAACATGGCAAGGTCGTAGCCTATGCTTCTCGGCAATTGAAGGATTATGAGCGGAATTACCCCACCCACGATCTAGAACTTGCCGCCGTTGTCTTTGCTTTGAAGATTTGGAGACATTATCTTTACGGTGAGAAGATTGCCATTTTCACGGATCATAAGAGTTTGAAATACTTCTTTACCCAAAAGGAGTTGAACATGAGACAAAGGAGATGGTTGGAACTCGTCTCCGATTATGATTGTGATATTCAAGATCATCCTGGGAAAGCAAATGTTGTGGCCGATGCTCTTAGTAGGAAGAACCGGAAGAAGACTTTGGATTTAAATGCTTTGAGTTTACCATTGTGGTCTTCTATTGAGAGTTTTGGTTTGGAAATCGTCCCCGAGAATTCTGATTTTATTCTTCTCGCCATGACGGCAAGATCTGGTCTTAGAGATAAGATTGTTGCTCACAGAGTTCCGATCAAGAGTTTTTGACCAAAGTTGAGAAGATTTCTTCGAATCCCGAGTCGGACCCCGACTTTGGTATATCCATGGATGGTGCTTTGTTGTTTAGAGGAAGACTGTGTGTGCCCGCAAACGATGAAGTTAAGAATGAAATATTGAAGGAAGCACACCAGCACTTTTTCATCGGACACCCGGAAGCACCAAGATGTACAAGGACTTGAAGGAACATTTTTGGTGGATTGGTCTAAAGGCGGATGTTGACGATTTTGTTGCCAAGTGTGAGACTTGCCAACGTGTGAAAGCCGTCCGACAACCTCCATCTGGATTACTTCAACCCCTTCCTATTCCTAGTTGGAAGTGGGAAGATATTTCCATGGACTTTGTGACTAGCTTGCCTCGGACAAGTAAAGGCAATGACACCGTGTGGGTGATTGTTGATAGGTTGACCAAATCAGCCCATTTCATTCCTATGAAGATCACTCATACTCCGGATAAGCTAGCCAGGCTTTATGTGGATAATGTGGTTCGTCCGCATGGTGTGCCATTGAGTATTGTCTCGGATCGTGATCCTAGGTTCACCTCAAGGTTTTGGAATAGTTTGCAGAAGGCCTTGGGAACCCAATTGAACTTGAGTACAGCTCATCATCCACAAGCTGATGGACAATCCGAGCGGACAATTCAGACATTGGAAGACATGCTCAGATCTTGTGTGGTGGATATGGGTGGTAATTGGGATGAACACCTAGCTTTGGTTGAGTTTGCCTATAACAACAGCTTATCAAGCAACAATAGGCATGGCTCCATTCAAGGCTTTGTATGGTAGTACTTGTAGGACACCTTTGTACTGGACTCGAGACAGTGAAAGAAAAGTCTTAGGTCCCGAGATGATTGAAGCTACAAGTGCTATGGTTGATATGATAAGAGAAAGGATTAAGTCCGCCTGACCGAGACAGAAATCTTATGCCGATAAGAGAAGGACCGATTTGGAATTTCAAGTTGGAGAGAAAGTCTTTCTCAAGGTCTCACCAATGAAGGGTGTGATGAGATTCAATGTTAAGGGAAAGCTTAGCCCTCGTTACATTGGACCTTTCGAGATTTTGGAAAAGGTTGGACCTGTTGCGTATCGATTAGCATTACCTCCGCCTCTTGCTGGTGTGCACAATGTGTTCCATATTTCGATGCTCCGAAAATACATAGAGAATCCGGAACACATTTTGCAGCAAGCACCTGAAGGACTTAGTGCTGATTTGACCTATGATGAAGAACCGGCCGAAATCCTGGATAGGAAGGACAAGCAGCTGCGGAATCGCGCCATTCCTTTGGTGAAGATTCGGTGGAAGAACCATACCCCTGAAGAAGCTTCTTGGGAGAAGGAAGAAGACATGAAGGAGAAGTTTCCTTACCTCTTTGGAAGCACAGGTACGCTTTCAATTTCGGGGACGAAATTTCTTTAAGGGGGGGAGAATGTGAAACCCAGCCCTAACCTTGACCCGGAAACCTTGTTATTTGTAGGTCCGATGACCCGAAGTAAAGTAAGAAGTCAGCTTTGGGCCATCCCAAGAGAGGACTTGGTGTCCGGCTTTGAATCCATGAAGGTTGATGATGAGGTTCTATTTATGGAAACAGAATCCCGATGAAGATCTAATTAGTTGATGGACTTGGAGTGATCTCTATCTTGGTTTGAAGGCATTTCTACCTACTAGGTAAGTCACTTGACTTGTGTGCAAAACCCCTTTAGGTTTGGATTTGATCTCGGGCCTTCAATTCCCTGTTTTGGCCTTGTCTGTGTCGCATTGGTCGACCGATTGGTCGATCGGGCCAGTCGACCAATCCACTCGACCAATGGGTGCTGTCTTTGGCAATTAGGTTGATTCTTGCTCTATTTAAGCCTAACCTCGAGTCCACTTCGTATTTGCTGCCTCCAAACCCTCTCGAACGAACCAAAGACCTCTCGCAAGTCATCTCTCTTGCATCCTTGGAGTTTTCTTGGCGGATCTTCGTCGGAACTCTTCTTTTTGCATCAAAAGGTATGTCTACTCTCTCTTCTTCTCCTACATCTTTGTTTTTCTTTCCTTTTTGAGTTGAGACAGAGAAGAGATGCTGCATCCTCTCGTTGCAAACATCTCTCGAACATGTTCTCATGATCATCCTAAGGATTAAAGGCTAGAACAATGATCTTAACCATGATCATTGCAAGCTTTTGAAGGATTCATGATCAAACCATGATTTAATCTCTGTTAATTTCCTAATCTGAATTCCGATCTCTTTGGATCTTCTTTCATTGATCATGTTAGTGGTTAATGGTTGTGTTTTCTTTCTACGATCCATAATCCATAGAATTCTAGTTGTTCTCTTCTACCTTACTATGTGTTCTTCATGATGCATGATAGTACATATATGGTAGGTTTTATTTCCTTATTTAGATTTATGCTTCTAAGCCTTATTCCATGAAGACCTATGCATGTTTTCATGTTTTCATTACCGAAAGCAATGATCCATCCTCCTATAGTTATTGTCCTTGTTTTCTATTTCAAAATTCATCAAGATCCATGTTTGATTTATTTATGGTAACTTTTTGTTTCCTAATTTGGATCTTGATACCTTGATTTGATTAGTGTTTTGAGGTCCCCTATATGCTAGAATACTACTGATGTAGTTTACCCCTTGATTAGTACCCTTTTGAACCACCAAATTCGGATTTCATATCTCAAAACTCGATTTTCTAAGTTATCGTCGCATTGGTCGATCGATTGGTCGACTGACCACTCGACCAATCCACTCGACCAATGAGTACAAAGCAACTCCAGAATTGGTCTGCTTTGGATGCTTTGCTATATTTTCTGTTAGGGATCTTTCCTAATATGTTGTATATACTTGTTTAGGACCTTCTTCTCAAGTTTGCCAAGATCTTACTTGATTTCTTAGGATTCTTTGCGAGTTATAAAAGGTAAGGATGGTTATTTCCTTAATTACATAGATAGCATGAATCTAGTTTCTATATTTGAATATCATTAATATGTTTCTTAAATTAGATTCTTACAATGATATACTACTGTTGCATAACTTTGATTACAGTAGCATTGCTTATTCATATTGAATTGATTCATGTATGATTTACTTACCAATGTTATACAAATGATTGTAAATATTGATTTCTTTCCATATATGGAGTTACCATATATGTGATGATATGAATTGATGCATGTGTATGCTTACGTATGGTTTGGAAAGGAGAGGTGTCCTTTTGACATTTCTGTCCTTGGACTACTACGGGAATATTATGGGATGTTTCCGGAGATGCCCTCTGGACACCTTCCTAAACTGTTGGATGACATATATAGGATTGTCTAGTAGTGTTTGGCTAGGATGTCCTGTTATGTCGACCCTAATCGGAGGGGGTATTGAGACCGAACGACCCGTGGTAGCAATGGGGATTCATGGGCGCTCAAGACCGGTAACCAATCCGTGAGAGGACAGGAATCACATTGTGGGGGCCATTTATTGGTAGGGTTGCATATGGTTAGACTTGGGCTCACGGGCGCTTAAGACCGGTAACCAACCCGTGAGAGGACGTGAGAGCTTCCCGTTTACCATATGTGGATGATCAATAGGGTTGGTGAGTCCGTAGTCGTGGACTATGAGGACTCTAGTGTGAAGGATACCGGAAAGGATCGTCAGGGGGGACGAGGAATGGAAGTATCTGGATCTGACTTGATGTAACCAAGTAGAAGACTTGCATTTGGCTAGGTATTACCCCGACATGCGCCAAGATTTATACCAAATGGTTGTGAGAGAGTGTGTTGACTTAACCCCCTAGCCATGGAATGTCCCGAGGGATGCCGGACCCATTACCAACTGATGATGAGTGATTGAGACTTTCCTACAAAGGAGTGACTGGTACGGTGCTATGACTTAAAGCATGTCCGCCAATAGAGACCAAAGCATACATAGAGTTAGAATCATTCATTCATTGTTTGTCTCATATCATATTGCATTTATGATTGTTCTGGGAATCCCGCCATTTATGTTATTATGGATTTTAATCGCCTTTACCGAGTTTCTTCGAAACTCATTCCTTTATTGTACAATGTTGTTAGACTATCCTGCAGGTACGGAATACTATGACGGTCCCTATGAGGAAGCGCAAGGCGAAGAGACATATCTCCAGGAAGGTGATTGCGGTTACCACAATTACTCTGAAGATCCCGCGGGTGGTTATGCTCCGTACAATGCTTAGTCCGACCATTGAGTGGAAGCGTCCTTGTGCTATCTATGAGATCTACACCTACAAGGATGTCGTCTACAAAGTGGAGAATAATTTAGTTACCCAATGTACTTGCTACTGGGATTAGCTTTTATCTAGTTTATTCTTTCGAGCTACTTTTCCGCTGGATGTAAAGTGGGATTTTTGCTTCACTTTACCTATCTGTTTGACACTCTGATTATATATCTATTATTCCCGTTTCTTTTTTGTTTTTTTTTTTTTTTTTTGAATCTATGATTTATCTTCCGCACTCTTGTTATGGTTGTTCATGATTATGTTATTGCTTATGTGGGAGGTTGATCACTCGATACCTGATCTTCGGGCTGTGGATCACACTCTCGGGTATGCCAGATAGGGTACCGGCTGGGAGGGCGTGACAGGTATAGTCAGAACCGGCGCGCTTGTCAATCTAACTTTCAGCTCCTCGAAGTTCTTCTCACAAGAGTCGGTCCACACAAACTTCTCCTCTTTTCTAGTTAGCTTGGTCATAGGGGCAGCCAACCTAGAAAAGTTTTCAATGAATCTCCGGTAGTATCCTGCTAATCCAAGAAAACTTCTTATCTCGGTCGCAGTCTTCGGTCTTTCCCAATCAGTAACAGTTTGGACTTTCTCTGGGTCAACACGAATGCCCTCGGCTGAAACAACATGGCCAAGAAACACTACACTTGAGAGCCAGAAGTCACACTTGCTAAATTTAGCATAGAGTTTCTTTTCTCTCAACCTTTGCAACATGCAGTTCAGGTGCTCCGCATGCTCTTCCTCATTCTTTGAGTAAATCAAGATGTCATCAATGAAGACGATTACAAATTTATCGAGTACATCGTGAAATACTCAGTTCATGAGGTCCATGAACACGGCGGGGGCATTAGTCAAGCCGAAAGGCATCACTTTAAATTCATAATGTCCGTACCTTGTTCTGAACGCTGTCTTAAGGATGTCACTTGACTTCACCTTCAGCTGGTGATATCCCGATCTCAAATCAATCTTTGAATAGACAGCAGCACCCTTCAACTGATCAAAAAGGTCATCAATCCGAGGCAGAGGATATCTATTCTTGATTGTCAGCTTGTTCAATTCCCGGTAGTCAATGCACGTACGCATACTACCATCTTTCTTCTTTACAAACAAGACCGGAGCTCCCCAAGGTGACACACTTGGCTGCACGAAACCTCTCTCTAAGAGTTCATTTAATTGAGTTTGCAACTCTTCGAGTTCGGTAGGTGCCATTCGTGCAAGGGGCCTTGGATACAGGAGCCGCTCCAGGAATTAAGTCTATAGAAAACTCAACTTCCCTATCGGGAGGCAAACCCGACAAGTCATCCGGAAAAACATCGGGAATTCACTAACAACTCGACTTCTTCAAGTCTCTTCTTCTCTCTCGACCTTACTTCCAGACACAAACATTTCCCAAAAAGGTATGGACTTGCATTAGAGTGGACAAGGTCTTTTTGCTAAATCTTCCCTTCTCTCCTTGAAATTCGAAGACTGAATTCTCTTCTACACGGAACTGAATCTTCTTTGAGGAACATAAGATCACGGCATTGTAGAAGGTCAACCGATCGATTCCCAAGATTACATCAAAATCTCTCATGTCAAATAATACAAGGTTTGCCTTCAGATTTCTTCCACAAATCAAAATAGAACAATCTTCTAACACTTTATCTAATTTAACAACGAGATCCAACAGGGTACAAATAGACAAATGACTAGATAAACATCGAGGTGTCAAGTTAGTCCTCAAGGCAAAAGTAGATGATATGAATGAATGTGATGCACCCGTATCAAATAATACAAATGCGGGAAGAGAAGCTACTAACAGAGTACCGTTACAACATTGTGGCAGGGGTCTTGCTCGGTACCAGATACACTAAACACTCTGCCCGGAGGGAGGGGCAGAAGTAGCAGCAGGAGTACTCTTCACTACAGGAGCTTGAGATTGCACAGACTTGTTGGGGCAAGAACGAGCATAATGGCCTGCTTGCTTGCAGAGGAAGCAAGTAGTATCTTTCGGTCCAATAGGGGCTGCAGCAGGGGGAGGTCTCTGATAAGCTGGTCTAGGATTCACCATCCCAGGCCTAGGAGGATAAGTAGCTCCCTGAGGTCTGGCTCCACTGGACTGACCATGATAGCTCACAGGAAGGGAATTAGGATTCTGACCAACATGTCTCGGCTGAAAGGCGGGTGCAGGATAAGGAGTAGGTCTAGCAAAACACCGATCAGTGCGGTCCACAAATCCAGAAGATCTAGGCTGCCAGGGTTTCTGAACTCGAGCATTTTCCTTTTCATTCTCTTCAAGCTTCTTCGAGTTTTGAACCACCTGAGCATATCCTTCAAGAGGCAAGACAGTGAGGTATGCCTTAATAGAAGGTCACAAACCCTTGAAAAACTTTTTCGCCTTGGCTTCTTCAGACTTAATAGACTCGGGGGCGAAGAAGAAAAGTTCTTCAAATTTCTGCTGATACTCAAGCACAGACAAAGTACCTTGTACTAAGGCCATGAACTCGGCCTCCTTTGCGTCCTTAACAGCTTCCGGAAAGTAGTTCTTGCAAAAAGCTTCTTTAAACTTCTCCCAGGTAACAACACCACCATTCAAGGTCTCAAGGATAGGCCTAGTGGAAGCCCACCATGCATCGCCTTCTTGCTTGAAGCTTCGCGCTCGGCAAACAACACTTTCTCGAGCATCGAAACATTGCAAATGTCTGAAGGCCTTCTCCAACTCACGAAGCCACTTGTTCGGAAAGAGGGTGTCCTTTGTTACACCAGTAAAGGAAGGTACTTGCAACTTTAGGAAACTTTCCATCAAACGGGTGTGGGGTGTCCCGGTGAATCATTCCATAAGAGGGGCTGCGGCTCCAGAAGTTCCAATTCCGGCACGATTCTCATTGCGAAGGGTAGCAAAACCAGTCATCATTTGATTAAATTGGGCAGCCTGCTGTTGCATCATGTTGGTCATGACGCTGGCGATATCTCTAAAGCTTCCGATATCGGGGGCACCAGGAATGCCATTCGTGGTGTGGCTATCGTCCTGTGTCTGCTGATCAGAGCCCCCAGCAGGGGTTTCTTCGTTTCCGTTGCTTCCGGATCCGACGAAACGATTTCTAAGTAAGACCATTCTGCAAGGATCAAAGATAAGGATACCAAAATTTCAAATTTGACAGAGACAACTTGGCCAACGAATAGGATAACCAAATCATGGTTAGGATTATCAATATAACAGTAAAATAAATCAGCATTGATCAAAATCCAAAGGAAATGAGTCCAAGAATCAAAACTCCCAAAATAACCCAATGCAGAAAAATGAAGGATTTTGGTCGATGCTTTTGGTCGATGGTATCGACCAAAATGATCGACCAAGATAAATTCTACGCGAAAAATCAGATTTAAAGGGCCCACTTCTCATTTCATTTTCATTTCTCACTCAACCATTTCGGGTTTAGCTCTGGAGAAAGCGATTTTCTAGGGTTTTAAAGAGTGCTAGGACTTGATTCAAGGCTTCAATCATTCTTGATAATCTCACTTGATCATCTACACAAGTAAGTTCTCTTTCTTTTTCTCTTTTCTTATAAACTTCGTTCACCATTGTTGTGTCCTTCAATAAAACTGAGTAATACTTGCAGCCAATGGTTAGAATCATACATATACATGATTAGAAACAGGTTTTCATAACTTTTCAAATAAGATTAAGTTCCAAACACAAGATTGCATCCATTTTGGTTACCAAAACACTATTCATTTCACAAAACTCAACTTTACAAGCACTTGTCTCATTTTCAATCCAAAAGGAATTTCGACATGAAACAAATTTCTACAACACTGATCTACTAGGGGTAAAGTGTTCCCATTCTCCATTCGGTCAAATTCCAATTTTTCAAAATTCACGAATGCAAGCCAAAAGAGTGATTTTTCTCTCTCTTACTTGCTGAATTTTCACTTTGAATATGCCAAAAAGATGGATTTTCACTCAATAAAGTATTCTAGCAAGCTTGTGTAGGTCTTATGCATATGTTAGAATGATCAAACCAAAATTTCACCAAAAATCGAATTTTCTGAAAATTTACGAAAATGCCCTTCATCTAACAATCATACACTAAGACTAATCCGAATGAGTTTCTTTCCTTGTTTCAACAGATACACCATGCCTAGAAGAGGGAGACGAGTGGACAGGGGTAGAGGACTTGTTCCCCGGGCTGAGGTCATAGACGAGGAGCATTTCACTACTCCTATGGCGGAGTTTCTATACGAGCATTATTTCCATGATATACCGATCGAGCACGGACGACTGGTGGATGTGGATGATTTAGAGGTATCTCGCATCCGAGAGAGATTAGAGGCTATGGATTGGCTTCACTTATACACTGCGGGACAGCCAGTCTACCCAGCTCTTATCAGATACTTCTATAGTAATCTGACTTACCGTATAGAGGATGATCCGAGGGATGGTTCTAGGATTGTCATAGATTCCATGGTCGGAGGTAGAGAGATCAGTTTCACCACAAGGACGCTGGCTCGCATCTTAGATGTACCGATCGTGCGAGATTCCCGTTGGTGGATTCCTGCTGGTACAGATATCACAGAGGTGCTTCTTCCTTACGAGGTATACGAGGTGTGCATGACTCTATGGGATGACATTGACTGTTATGTGCCCCGGTGTGGTACCGCGATGCGTCCTTCAGCTAGAGTTATCGCTCGCATCGTCGGGCGAAACATCCTTCCGAAGGCAGGGCATCATAGCAAAGTGTCGGCGATGGAGGCACTGATCATTTATAGTATGTATACTGGAGTACAAATCGATTTAGCATACATCATGCAAAACATCATGATTGATCGGATCGAGTTTCCTGGGGATAGGAACTTGGCTTTCGGTCGACTCTTGACTCGTATCTTTGAGTATTTTGGTGTGGACTTGGAGCATACACCTATGATTCAGGGTCGAGATTTAGGTGAGCCCATTTGTGCATGGTTGATCAGGAAGATGGGGCTCCAGGATGCAGTCAGATCAGAGGATGAGGATGATATCGATGATGCATCAGGCGATGACGACTCAGAGGATGATAGTACTGATGATGATGACGGTGGTAACAATGATGAGCATAGTGAGGGTGATGATCAGGGTCATGATGATGCTCCGAGGCATGAGGAGGTTCCTGCTCCACAACTTACTGAGGTCGGAGGCCCATCACACACGACTTCTGAGGCTCCAGATGTGGCTTCCCATCAGTCGTCGATTTACTCTATTCTTGAGAGGATCGAGGCTCGGCAGGAGAGGATGGAGTTACACATGTGCACCCTCCGTGAGAGGTTTGCACGACTGGAAGAGGAGTTCAGATCTAGGAGGGATCAAACAGATCGCAGGAGTCGTTCACCTACATAGACATCACTAGGAATTTTCTTTTATGTCATTATGGATGTATTTCTCTTTTTCAGACTTGTAAAAATTCCCTATGAAATCAATGAAGTTCAGTTGTTTTGTTTATATTATTGTGTCTTATTCATGAGTCAAGTTATGTTTCCATATTTTGGTTTCTAGTCCAGGTTATCTATTATTCACTCCTAGGAGTACTTGAGTCACTTCCGGATCTGTGACTCGGAATGTTCCGTCACCGTTTCTATGGTCGGGGTTCCACTTGATCTTGGGCTCTGATACCAATCTGTCACATCCACCCAGCCGGTACCCCATTTGGAATACCCGGGATGTGATCCACAGTCCAAGGATCAATGATCTGAGGTCCATGCCTCCCACATACACGGTAACACAATCATGAACAATAATAATCAATGGTAAAAACAGTTAATACTAAATATCATGAATAAGATAAGACTAAATAAATCAGAGTGTGGAAGGCAATAACATTAAAGCATAATCATAAGGGTGAGAGAAGGTATGACAACCACTCTCTCAGAACGGCGGAAAAGAAGTGTGATAACGTCAACTACATGTCTAAGTATCAAAAGGGTAACTCAAAGATAAGTTAGTTACAAGACTACTGGTTCCACAAATACACCAGGGGAATGGGGCACTATGCTAGGGTTTCTTCTATACTAATAGTAGTCTCCTCAACAATACGGATGAAGTAAAC
>NC_142607.1:36552026-36654585 GCF_041222555.1 Hakea prostrata
AGTCTTAGGTCCGAAAATGATTGAAGCTACAAGCGCAATGGTCGACATGATTAGAGAAAGGATTAAGTCTGCTCAGTCAAGACAAAAATCCTATGTTGATAAGAGAAGGACCGATTTGGAATTCCAAATTGGGGAGAAAGTTTTCTTGAAGGTTTCACCTATGAAGGGTGTAATGAGATTCAATGTCAAAGGAAAGCTTAGTCCTCGTTACATTGGACCCTTCGAGATTCTGGAAAAGGTTTGACCTGTTGCGTATCATTTGGCTTTGCCTCCATCTCTTGCTGTAGTGCATAATGGGTTCCATGTTTCGATGCTTCGGAAATACATAGAGAATCCAGAACACATACTACAGCAAACGCCCGAAGGACTAAGTGCTGATCTTACCTATGATGAAGAGTCAGCTGAAGTCTTAGATAATAAGGACAAACAATTACGAAATCACACCATCCCTTTGGTGAAAATTCGGTGGAAGAACCATACAACCGAAAAAGCTTCTTGGGGGAAGGAAGAAGATATGAAGGAGAAGTTTCCTCAAATTTTTGGAAGTTCAGGTATGCTTTCAATTTCGAGGACCAAATTTCTTTTAAGGGGGGGAGAATGTGAAACCCAGCCCTAACCTTGACTCGTAAACCCTGTTGTTTGTAGGTCCGATGACCCGGAGTAAAGGAAGAAGTCAACTGTGAGCCATCTCAGTGGAAGATATGAAGTTTGACTCTGAACCCATGGATGTTGATGTTGGTGTTCCAATTTTGGAAAATTGCTCTGAACAAGAAAGGAAACTGCACCTGACTAAAGATGAATGTCACATCCACCCAGCCGGTACCCCATCGGGCATACCCGGGTATGTGATCCACAGTCCCAAAGATCAAGTATCGAGCAACCATGCCTCCCACATACGCGATAACACAATCATGAACGATAATAATCAAGGTAAAATCATATAATAAAGAATCAAGAATAAGATAAGACAGATAATCAGAGTGCGGAATAAAGATGATACCAAGTGTATAGATATAATTGAAAAGGAGAGAGAGAGAGAGTGATCAAAAGTCATTTCCTCACATGGTAGCAGAAAGTAGCTAATTCAAGTTAAGTTACACACCACATCTAATGAGTATATCAAAGATAGTTAAATTATAGATCCGGTCTTAATAAGAATTCAAAATGTAACATCAAACAAATGTTTCTTTGGTCACATAAAACACATCCTCATAAGTGTAAATATCCGAAGTCTAGTACAACTGCTCCAACACCAGTGTCAGGCTAATCCTGGTGTGCAGCATAGTCCTCTTCGGTACCCTCACAATAATCTTCATAGTAGCCACTACCCTGAGGGTAGTGTGGCTCATCATAGGGTGCTTCGAAGGACGTGCCATCAGACTCTTCAAAACCTGTAGAATAGTCTAACAAAGCAAATGCACAGAAAGGGATGGGTTCAAAGGAACTCATCATGGTAGTTAATCCATAGTACATAAACCATATGATACAAGTCATAACATGATGCAAATGATATGAGACAGATGATGCAATTATGATTCTAACTCTACATATGCTAGTCTCTATGGTAGACATGCTTTAGGTCATAGCACCACACTTCCTTGGGTAGGTCTCAAATCACTCTTCCCTCAACCATCAGGTATCTTGGGTTCTCTAGTGTGAATTGGGTCTTGCATCCATCTTAGACAATTCCATGGCTGGGGTTTAGGTCACCACTCTCTCACATCACCATTGGTATCAGTATTGGCGCATGTCATGGTAAAGCCTAGCTCAATGCAAGTCATCTACTCAGTCATACCATGTCAGATCCAGATATGTCCATTCCTTGCCCTGGGCGATCCTTTCTGGTATCCTTCACACTAGAGTCACGGATATTACTCACCGGACTCATCAACCCCATTGGTTATCCACAAATTGTAGACGAGAAGCTCTCACATCCCCTCATGGATATGACTCACTGATCTTCGAGCGCCCGTGAGCCCAGGTCTGACTATTTGCAACCCTACCAACAATGGCCCCTTTCGGGTATCCGTAATATGATCTATGTCCTATCACGGGTTGGTTACCGATCTTGAGCGCCCATCAAACCATACTACTACCACTGGTCGTTCGGTCTCAATATCCTTTCAATTCGGGTTTGATATGACAAGGACATTCTAGCCATACACCTAGACAAGTCCTATATATGTCATCCAATAATCTGGGAAAGCGTCGATGGACACCTTCGGAGAACATCCCATACTATTCCCTCCGATGTACAAGGACAGAAATGTCAGTAGGACATTCCTCAATCCCAAATTATACTTATCCAATCACATTCTCAATTCATCATATCACACATACATGATACATCATCATATTGAAAGTCATATCATAACATCTCAAAATTCAAGTATAAAGTAAATAACAATAATTAAATAGACATGATATACAAGAGTAACTAAACATGTTACTACTGTTAAAAGACAACTACAGTAGTCATATGATGTCTAAATAGAATTGATAAGCAAAGTATATCGAGTTGCCAATCATCATTGAATAAAGACATAGTCCATGTCATATGGGTATAATTGTCCTTACCTTGCTCAAATCGGGAATAATAGCAAATACCACTTAGAATAGTCCCCAACTTAGTGCTTGAATCCTAGACAACATATATGCATCATTAGAGAAGGAAACAATCAAATCGGAGGTCAAACAAAGCGAAACGAGCAAGGGTTGAGTTGCTGCTTTCCTTTGGTCAGTCGACCAAGCAGTTGACCAAGAGGATCAGTAACGGGCAGCATAGGGAAATTGGGCCCGAGACCGATCTTCTGGGTCTCGGATCGATCTGAAACTTGGAAGGAATGATCATAGCAATATAAGGACACTATACAATGAAAATTTTGATGATCCAATGGTCCAATTAGGAGTACCCAAATTGAAACCCTATGTTCTATATGCTAATTGCTAAACATCAAGAATTGAAATGGGATTTGTTGCAATGGTAAGGAATGATGGGGAATCAGCTAAGGAAGTGATAAGAACTATACAAGAATCATAAAACAATAGTAAATCAGACCTAGTGTCACGCCCTCCCAGCCGGTACCCTATCTGGCATACCCGAGAGTGTGATCCACAGCCCGAAGATCAGGTATCGAGTGATCAACCTCCCACATAAACAATAACATAATCATGAACAATCATAACAAGAGTGCGGAAGATAAATCATAGATCCAATAATGAAAGAATGAATCATAAACGAATCAGAATAATAGATATAATCAGAGTATCAAACAGATAAGTAAAGTGAAGCAAAAATCCCACTTTACATCCAGCGGAAAAGTAGCTCTAAAGAATAAACTAGACAAAATCTAATCCCAGTAGCAAGTACATTGGGTAACTAAATTATTCTCCACTTTATAGACGACATCCTTGTATGTATAGATCTCATAAATAGCACAAGGACGCTTCCACTCAATGGTCGGACTAAGCATCGTACGGAGCATAACCACTCGCGGGATCTTCAGAGTAATTGTGGTAACCGCAATCACCTTCCTGGAGATATGTCTCTTCGCCTTGCGCTTCTTCATAGGGACCGTCATAATACTCAATACTGCAGGATAGTCTAACAACATTGTACAATAAAGGAATGAGTTTCAAAGAAACCCGGTAAGGCGATTAAAATCCATAATAACATAAATGGCGAGGATTCCAGGAACAAACATAAATGCAATATGATATGAGACAAACAATGAATGAATGAATCTAACTCTATGGATGCTTTGGTCTCTATTGGCGAGACATGCTTTAAGTCATAGCACCGTACTTCTTTAGGAAAGTCCACTCACATCCTCAACCATTTAAGATATCTTGGATTCTCTCACGGATCATTTCACCGGTCTTGAGCAGCCGATTGGTAATGGGTCCTTCATCCCTCGGGACAAACCTTGGCGAGGGGGTTAAGTCAACACACTCTCTCACAACCATTTGGTATAAATCTTGGCGCATGTCGGAGTAAAACCTAGCCAAATGCAAGTCTTCTACTTGGTTACATCAAGTCGGATCCGGATACTTCCATTCCTCGTCCCGACGATCCTTTCCGGTATCCTTCACACTAGAGTCGGCGTATCCTATGGCACCGACCAACTCGGACTACGGACTCATCAACCCTATTGATCATCCACATATGGTAAGCGGGAAGCTCTCACGTCCTCTCACGGGTTGGTTACCGGTCTTAAGCGCCCGTGAGCCCAAGTCTAACCATATGCAACCCTACCAATAAATGGCCCCCACAATGTGATTCCTGTCCTCTCACGGGTTGGTTACCGGTCTTGAGCGCCCATGAATCCCCATTGCTACCACGGGTCGTTCGGTCTCAATACCCCTCCGATTAGGGTCGACATAACAGGACATCCTAGCCAAACACTACTAGACAATCCTAGATATGTCATCCAACGGTTTAGGGAAGGTGTCCAGAGGGCATCTCCGGAAACATCCCATAATATTCCCGTAGTAGTCCAAGGACAGAAGTGTCGAAAGGACACCTCTCCTTTCCAAACCATACGTAAGCATACACATGCATCAATTCATATCATCACATATATGGTAACTACATATATGGAAAGAAATCGATATTACAATCACTTGTATAACATTGGTAAGTAAATCATACATGAATCAATTCAATATGAATAAGTAATGCTACTGTAATTCAAAGTTATGCAACAGTAGTATATCATTGTAAGAATCTAATTTAGGAAACATATTCATGATATTCAAATATAGAAACTAGATTCATGCTATCTATGTAATTAAGGAAATAACCATCCTTACCTTTTATAACTCGCAAAAGGATCCTAAGAAATCAAGTAAGATCTTGGCAAACTTGAGAAGAAGGTCCTAAACAAGTATATACAACATATTAGGAAAGATCCCTAACAGAAAATATATCAAAACATCCGAAGCAGACCAATGCGGAGTTCTTTGTACTCATTGGTCGAGTGGATTGGTCGAGTGGTCCGGTCGACCAATCGGTCGACCAATGCGGACGATAACCTATAAAATCAGAGTTTTAAGATATGAAATCCGAATTTGGTGGTTCAAAAGGGTACTAATCAAGGGGTAGACTACATCGGTAGTATTCTAGCATATAGGGGACCTCAAAACACTAATCAAATCAAGGTATCAAGATCCAAATTAGGAAACAAAAAGTTACCATAATTAACTCAAACATGGATCTTGATGAATTTGAAATAGAAAACAAGGACAAGAACTATAGGAGGATGGATCATTGCTTTCGGTAATGAAAACATGAAAACATGCATAGGTCTTCATGGAATAAGGCTTAGAAGCATAAATCTAAATAAGGAAATAAAACCTACCATATATGTAACTATCATGCATCATGAAGAACACATAGTAAGGTAGAAGAGAACAACTAGAATTCTATGGATTATGGATCATGGAAAGAAAACACAACCATTAACCACTAACATGATCAATGAAAGAAGATCCAAAGAGATCGGGAATTCAGATTAGAAGATTAACAGAGATTAAATCATGGTTTGATCATGAATCCTTCAAAAGCTTGCAATGATCATGGTTAAGATCATTGTTCTAGCCTTAAATCCTTAGGATGATCATGAGAACATGTTCGGAGATGTTTGCAACAGAGGATGCAGCATCTCTTCTACTGTCTCAACTCAAAAAGGAAAGAAAAACAAAGATGGAGGAGAAGAAGAGAGAGT
The DNA here is from genome assembly GCF_041222555.1 of Hakea prostrata. Classification (NCBI taxonomy): domain Eukaryota; kingdom Viridiplantae; phylum Streptophyta; class Magnoliopsida; order Proteales; family Proteaceae; genus Hakea; species Hakea prostrata. The sequence goes on from NC_142607.1 coordinate 36,557,753, forward strand.
AGACATACCTTTTGATGCAAAAGAAGAGTTCCGACGAAGATCCGTCAAGAAAACACCAAGGATGCAAGAGAGATGACTTGCGGAGAGGTCTTTGGTTCGTTCGAGAGGGTTTGGAGGCAGCAAATACGAAGTGGACTCGAGGTTGGACTTAAATAGAGCAAGAATCAACCTAATTGCCAAAGACGACACTCATTGGTCGAGTGGATTGGTCGTTGGCCCGATCGACCAATCGGTCGACCAATGCGGCTGACAAGGCCAAAACGGGGAATTGAAGGTCAGATCAAATCCAAACCTAAAGGGGTTTTGCACACAAGTCAAGTGACTTACCTAATAGGTAGAAATGCCTTCAAACCAAGATAGAGAGCACTCCAAGTCCATCAACTAATTAGATCTTCATCGGGATTCGGTTTCCATAAATAGAACCTCATCATCAACTTTCATGGATTCAAAGCCGGACACCAAGTCCTCTCTTGGGATGGCCCAAAGCTGACTTCTTACTTTACTTCGGGTCATCGGACCTACAAACAACAAGGTTTCCGGGTCAAGGTTAGGGCTGGGTTTCACATTCTCCCCCCCTTAAAGAAATTTCGTCCCCGAAATTGAAAGCGTACCTGTGCTTCCAAAGAGGTAAGGAAACTTCTCCTTCATGTCTTCTTCCTTCTCCCAAGAAGCTTCTTCGGGGGTATGGTTCTTCCACCGAATCTTCACCAAAGGAATGGCGCGATTCCTTGTTGCTTGTCCTTCCTATCCGGGATTTCGGCCGGTTCTTCATCATAGGTCAAATCAGCACTAAGTCCTTCAGGTGCTTGCTGCAAAATGTGTTTCGGATTCTCTATGTATTTTCGGAGCATCGAAATATGAAACACATTGTGCACACCAGCAAGAGACGGAGGTAATGCTAATCGATACGCAACAGGTCCAACCTTTTCCAAAATCTCGAAAGGTCCAATGTAACGAGGGCTAAGCTTTCCCTTAACATTGAATCTCATCACACCCTTCATTGGTGAGACCTTGAGAAAGACTTTCTCTCCAACTTGAAATTCCAAATCGGTCCTTCTCTTATCGGCATAAGATTCTGTCTCGGTGGCGAGACTTAATCCTTTCTCTTATCATATCAACCATAGCACTTGTAGCTTCAATCATCTCGGGACCTAAGACTTTTCTTTCCTGTCTCGAGTCCGGTACAAAGGTGTCCTACAAGTACTACCATACAAAGCCTTGAATGGAGCCATGCCTATTGTTGCTTGATAAGCTGTTGTTATAGGCAAACTCAACCAAAGCTAGGTGTTCATCCCAATTACCACCCATATCCACCACACAAGATCTGAGCATGTCTTCCAATGTCTGAATTGTCCGCTCAGATTGTCCATCAGATTGTGGATGATGAGCTGTACTCAAGTTCAATTGGGTTCCCAAGGCCTTCTGCAAACTATTCCAAAACCTTGAGGTGAACCTAGGATCACGATCCGAAACAATACTCAATGGCACACCATGCGGACGAACCACATTATCCACATAAAGCCTGGCTAGCTTATCCGAGTATGAGTGATCTTCATAGGAATGAAATGGGCTGATTTGGTCAACCTATCAACAATCACCCACACGGTGTCATTGCCTTTACTTGTCCGAGGCAAGCTAGTCACAAAGTCCATGGAGATATCTTCCCACTTCCAACTAGGAATAGGAAGGGGTTGAAGTAATCCAGATGGAGGTTGTCGAACGGCTTTCACACGTTGGCAAGTCTCACACTTGGCAACAAAATCATCAACATCCGCCTTTAGACCAATCCACCAAAAATGTTCCTTCAAGTCCTTGTACATCTTGGTGCTTCCGGGTGTCTGATAAAAAGTGATTGGTGTGCTTCCTTCAATATTTCTTTCTTAACTTCATCGTTTGCGAGGCACACACGGTCTTCCTCTAAACAACAAAGCACCATCCATGGATATACCAAAGTCGGGGTCCGACTCGGGATCCGAAGAAATCTTCTCAACTTTGGTCAAAAACTCTTGATCAGAACTCTGTGAGCAACAATCTTATCTCTAAGACCAGATCTTGCCGTCATGGCGAAAGAATAAAATCAGAATTCTCGGGGACGATTTCCAAACCAAAACTCTCAATAGAAGACCACAATGGTAAACTCAAAGCATTCAAATCCAAAGTCTTCTTACGGTTCTTCCTACTAAGAGCATCGGCAACAACATTTGCTTTCCCAGGATGATCTTGAATATCACAATCATAATCGGAGACTAGTTCCAACCATCTCCTTTGTCTCATGTTCAACTCCTTTTGGGTAAAGAAGTATTTCAAACTCTTATGATCCGTGAAAATGGCAATCTTCTCACCGTAAAGATAATGTCTCCAAATCTTCAAAGCAAAGACAACGGCGGCAAGTTCTAGATCGTGAGTGGGGTAATTCCGCTCATAATCCTTCAATTGCCGAGAAGCATAGGCTACGACCTTGCCATGTTGCATCAGTACACAACCCAAACCAATCTTTGGCGCATCGGTATAAGTTGTCATACCACCGGAACTATCGGGTATAGTCAAAACCGGGGCACTTGTCAATCTATCTTTCAACTCTTGGAAATTCTTCTCACGGGCGTCGGACCAAACAAACTTCTCTTCTTTCTGGTCAACTTAGTCATAGGAGCAGCCAACCGAGAAAAGTTCTCAATAAACCTTCGGTAGTAACCCGCCAATCCAAGAAAACTTCTTATTTCCGTTACTGACTTCGGTCTCTCCCAATCAGCCACGGCTTGGACTTTTTCGGGATCGACACGAATACCTTTGGCTGAAACTACATGACCAAGGAAAACCACTCTCTTAAGCCCGGAAATCACACTTGCTAAACTTAGCAAACAACTTCTTTTCCCGCAACCTTTGCAAAGTGAAACTTAGATGACTCGCATGCTCTTCTTCGCTCTTCGAATAGATCAAGATGTCATCAATGAAAACAATCACAAACTTATCAAGCACATCATGAAATACTCGGTTCATGAGGTCCATGAACACCGCAGGAGCATTGGTCAATCCGAAGGGCATGACTCTAAACTCATAGTGACCATACCGCGTTCGGAAAGCTGTCTTGAAGATATCACTAGACTTCACTTTCAATTGGTGATATCCGGACCTTAAGTCAATCTTCGAGAACACAACTGCACCCTTCAAGCGATCGAAGAGATCATCGATTACGGGCAGCGGATATCTATTCTTGATAGTCAACTTATTCAACTCACGGTAGTCGATGCACAAGCGCATACTACCGTCTTTCTTTTTGACGAACAAGACCGGAGCTCCCCAAGGTGACACACTAGGCTGTACGAAACCTCTATCAATGAGCTCATTCAGCTGATTTTGCAACTCTTTCAACTCGGTAGGAGCCATCCTATACGGAGCTTTAGATACCGGTGCGGCACCGGGGACGAGATCAATAGAGAATTCGACATCTCTGTCCGGGAGGCACTCTGATAGATCATCGGGGAAGACATCAACAAAGTCGCAGGACAACTCGACTTCATCGACTCTTTTCTCCACTATACCCTTGCCTTGGGATGAAGCATCATCCACTAGGGCATAGACTTGCATCGGTGCGAGACGAGCACCTTCTTACAAACCCTTCTCTTTTCACCACTGAAATTCAAAGACCGGACTTCCACAAATATGGGGCTGAATCTTCTTTGAGGAACAAAGGAACACGGCTTTGTGGGCTGTCAACCAATCGATTCCCAAAATAACATCGAAGTCCTTCATGTCAAGAATCACAAAATTGGCTTCCAAGTTCTTCTCACCAACCAACACGGGACATTTAGATAACCCCTTATCTAGTTTCTATGAGGACAGTAGGTGTACTAATCAATAAACAACTAGACAACTTCTCGGGGATTAGGTTAGTCTTCTTGATGAATGCGAGATGACATGAGCGAATGAGATGCACCCGTATCAAATAAGACAAATGCGAGAAATAGAAGCGACTAACAATGTACACTGTAATCACATCATGGCTTGGATCTGCTCGATCTTGGAAATACTGAAAACTCTACGAGAGGGAGGAGCGGGAGCACTCTTCACCCTGGGGCGAGGCTGCTTGGGCGGGCCGCTTCGGACGAGCACGAGCGAAATGACCAGCTTGCTTGCGGTAGAAGCAAACGGGATTGCTTTGGATCCAACGAGGGGGTGGCTGCATGAGGGCTTCGAACAAAAGGCCTTGCACTTGCACTTGCACTTGCACTTGCATTTGCTGGTGGTCGGTTTCCGCCATCTTTGTTTAAGCTGGCCGGGCTGCTTGAAAACCCGTGTTCGACCTACACTCTTAGCCTGAAAGGTAGGAGTGGGGTAGGGTGTAGGTCTCACATAGCGACGGTCATTGCGATCCACCAAACCAGAATTCCTTGACTGCCAAGGCTTTTGCACACGAGCACTTTCCTTCTCTGTTTCTTCCAACTTCTTCGAGTTCTGCACCACTTGAGCATAGCTCACTATAGGCTGGATTTGTGAGGTAAGCTTTAATGGCGGGCGCAGTCCTTTGAAGAACTTCTTTGCTTTGGCGAGGTCTTCCTTCAAAGAATGCGGAGCAAAGAAATGAAGCTCCTCGAACTTCTGTTGGTACTCCAACACAGACAAAGTTCCTTGAGTCGAGAATCATAAACTCAGCTTCCTTCGCATCCTTCACCGCCTCGGGAAAGTAGTTCATACAAAAAGCCTCTTTGAATAACTCCCAAGTTACAACTCCTGCATGCAAACCTTCCAAAACAGGACGAGTGGAAATCCACCATGCATCGGCTTCTTGTTGCAACACGCTCGGCAAACAAAATCTTACGAGCTTCCGAGCATTGCGGATGTCGGAAAGCCTTCTCCAACTCACGAAGCCACTTGTTAGGAAACAAGGGGTCCTTGGTAACTCCAGTAAAAGTGGGTACTTGCATCTTGAGAAAACTCTCCATCGAGGCGAGTATGAGGAGTTCAGCTAAACCTCCCGCATTCGGGACTGCGGCATGAGGATTCACATTAGCACCAGCCCGGGTCTCATTATGCGAGTCATGAAACCCACCAACATCTGGTTGAGCCGAGGCTGCTTGCTTTGCTGCATCATATTGCCCATAATATTGGCAATATCTCCGAAACTTCCAACATTCGGGGCACCGGGGATCTCATGAGTACCCTGATCAGCATTTGGTATCTCACCACCTCCATGAGGTACTTCACCACCTCCCTGAGGTACTTCACCACCTCCATGACCACTGGATTCACCACGCCCACTTCTCGGAGTAACCATTACGCAAAACCGAGAACATCAAAATACCGAATTTCGAAGATTCAACATAAACCACAAGTCCAAATGATTTGAAAACTTAAATCATGCTCAAATATATCCATATAGTCATCAAACAATATTCCATAAGGCAAAAATCACATTTTCCAAAAATTCAACAGCAAATGAGGTCCCTTGTGACCATTGGTCGAGTGGTTGGTCGAGTGACCCGAGTCGACCAATCGGTCGACCAATGAAGACGAGAATGCGAAAATTCGCATTATAAGCCTCATTTCCACATTCCAACCTCATTCTAACTTCTTCCAAAGGTGAGAGAGCTCTAGGGAAAATCTCCAAGAGTTCCCACAAGTGTTCTTGAGGTGATTTAGTGCTTCAACAACAACACCACAACACACCATCTTCACAAACAAGGTAAATCTCTCATTCTTCCTTCCATTATCATCTTCTCATGCTTGCATTTCAATAAAACCATGCTTTACTTGTATCCAATGCTAGAAATCATGCTTAGGAATGCTTAGAAACATATTCCCTAGGTTTTAAACACAATGCCATGCATAGACAACAAGTTTTAACACATTTGGTGCTCATCTCGTAAAGTTTTATACCGAAATCGATATCTTTAGAAAAATTTCGTTTTCTCTCAAACCGCTTGAAATTTTCGCACGAGATCAAATGCTACATGCTCAAGATGACATTGTAGATAGGTCCATACAATTTGATTTAACCAATTTCAACTTTTCAAAAATCCAATTTTGACCTAAATTGCAAAATCCCCAAATTTCCTTCTTGCTGAATTTTTCGCTTTAATCCAAGTTTTCGATCGATTTTCATCAAAACAACTTCATAGACATGAAATTCCAAGTATTGCGCACATGCTAGTATGTTCAAATCAAATTTCCCCCAAATTTGAAATTTTCCGAAAAATTACGAAAATACCCTTTTGGCTCAAATCTTAAAATAGCACTAATTGGAAATGTCTCTTGTCTCTTCCACGGATACACCATGCGAGAGGGGAGGACGAGGAGGAGGTAGAGGTCGAGGTCGCATCGTAGGTGCTCTTAGGGGCAGAGGTCGGGTTCCTTTCGAGCCTAGAGAGGAGGTTAGGAGGCCGGACATGTTTGACACACCTCGGGCCGAGTTTGCATGCGAGGCCTACTTCAGCTATTGTAACATCGAGATGGGGCGTCTACTTCATTTACGCCAGCTCGGAGCCTTTAGGATCCGGCAGAGGTTCGACACTTTACGGTGGACTCATCTCTTCACCGAGGATTTGCCGGTATACCGGAGCTAGTGAGGTTGTTCTTCAGCAACCTTACTTACACGGAGGAGGCTCGAGGCCGGGGACATCCACTCGGACTTGTCCTCGGGAGCGGGGTCCTCCGGACTCGGATTCGCTTCTCTACCCGGACAACGGCTGAGATCTTGCGGGTCCCTTACTATCCACGGCGGTGTGTGTGGATACCTGCGGGAGCAGATCTGGACAGCCATCCGATGCCGTACGAGCTTCGCGAGATATGCTCTACGCTATGGGATAGCCGTCGATGCTACACACCGTGGACTAGCGGACGGATGACGGGCTCTGCACGTATTATCGGTCGCATAGTCGGCCGAAACATCATGCCGAAAGCCGGACATCACCATCGGGTCACGGTGATGGAGGCCTTGGTCATCTACCGCATCTACATGGGCTTCGAGATCGATCTCTCCTACATCATTCAGCGGGTCATCTTGGACTTGGTTCTGCGGCCTAGCATGCGGAACCTTTGCTATGGGAGGCTTCGACTTTGATCTTCGGGCATTTCGGGGTGAGTTTCGAGGATACACCGATGGACACTAGATCACGGGGATACCCCATTGGGACTCGGACCATTCGACGGATGAGACTACATCGGTTAGAGAGATCTCCTGGTCCGGAGGGTGAGGATGATGATGAATCGGAGGATGAGGATCGGGGATCGAGAGGATGGAGGAGAGGATATCGGTCTGATAGTGATGATCAGGCCGGAGATGATCTGAGATATGCGCGAGGCTGAGCACGTGCATCACGAGTTTCCTTCATCACACTTCGAGGCGGCGGCCCTTCACATGCGGTTCCGGAGACTTCGGATCTTGGTGCACAGATGAGATCGATGACTTCCATGCTAGAGAGGATGGAGGTCGGACGGGGAGCAGATGTACGAGAGGATGGAGTCACGACGGGATAGGATAGAGCATCGGGTGACTCGGCTAGCGAGAGGAGTTCGGAGCATACGAGAGATCGAGTAGATCACCTAGATAGATTGTACTTTAGGATTTTCCATTTATGCATTTCGGATGTAATCATTGTAAAAACTTTTGAAATTAATGAAGTTCATTTTGTTTCTCTTTAATTATTGTATGTTATGCACTTTTCTTTTCCTTGCATTAGTGTCATTTGTTCAAGTATAATTATGGTATGTTATTCAGAAATGTTCTGTTATACCTCAAAGGTCAAGTTTCTAATTCGGTGTTCTATTATTCACTTCTAAGAGTAGAAGAGTCATTTCGGATCAATGACTCGGGAATGTTCAGTTGTTGTCTTTTGTGGTTAGGATCTCCTCGAACCTTGGGCTCCGATACCAATCATCCGCCCTCCCAGCCGGTACCCTATCGGCATGCCCGAGAGTGTGATCCACGGCCCGAAGATCAGGTATCGAGTGATCAACCTCCCACATAAACAATAACATAATCATGAACAATCATAACAAGAGTGCGGAAGATAAATCATAGATCCAATAATGAAAGAATGAATCATAAACGAATCGGAATAATAGATATAATCGGAGTATCAAACGGATAAGTAAAGTGAAGCAAAAATCCCACTTTACATCCAGCGGAAAAGTAGCTCTAAAGAATAAACTAGACAAAATCTAATCCCAGTAGCAAGTACATTGGGTAACTAAATTATTCTCCACTTTATAGACGACATCCTTGTATGTATAGATCTCATAAATAGCACAAGGACGCTTCCACTCAATGGTCGGACTAAGCATCGTACGGAGCATAACCACTCGCGGGATCTTCGAGTAATTGTGGTAACCGCAATCACCTTCCTGGAGATATGTCTCTTCGCCTTGCGCTTCTTCATAGGGACCGTCATAATACTCAAGTACTGCAGGATAGTCTAACAACATTGTACAATAAAGGAATGAGTTTCAAAGAAACCCGGTAAAGCGATTAAAATCCATAATAACATAAATGGCGAGGATTCCAGAACAAACATAAATGCAATATGATATGAGACAAACAATGAATGAATGAATCTAACTCTATGGATGCTTTGGTCTCTATTGGCGAGACATGCTTTAAGTCATAGCACCGTACTTCTTTAGGAAAGTCCACTCACATCCTCAACCATTTAAGATATCTTGGATTCTCTCACGGATCATTTCACCGGTCTTGAGCAGCCGATTGGTAATGGGTCCTTCATCCCTCGGGACAAACCTTGGCGGGGGGTTAAGTCAACACACTCTCTCACAACCATTTGGTATAAATCTTGGCGCATGTCGGGGTAAAACCTAGCCAAATGCAAGTCTTCTACTTGGTTACATCAAGTCGGATCCAGATACTTCCATTCCTCGTCCCGACGATCCTTTCCGGTATCCTTCACACTAGAGTCGGCGTATCCTATGGCACCGACCAACTCGGACTACGGACTCATCAACCCTATTGATCATCCACATATGGTAAACGGGAAGCTCTCACGTCCTCTCACGGGTTGGTTACCGGTCTTAAGCGCCCGTGAGCCCAAGTCTAACCATATGCAACCCTACCAATAAATGGCCCCCACAATGTGATTCCTGTCCTCTCACGGGTTGGTTACCGGTCTTGAGCGCCCATGAATCCCCATTGCTACCACGGGTCGTTCGGTCTCAATACCCCTCCGATTAGGGTCGACATAACAGGACATCCTAGCCAAACACTACTAGACAATCCTAGATATGTCATCCAACAGTTTAGGAAGGTGTCCAGAGGGCATCTCCGGAAACATCCCATAATATTCCCGTAGTAGTCCAAGGACAGAAGTGTCGAAAGGACACCTCTCCTTTCCAAACCATACGTAAGCATACACATGCATCAATTCATATCATCACATATATGGTAACTACATATATGGAAAGAAATCGATATTACAATCACTTGTATAACATTGGTAAGTAAATCATACATGAATCAATTCAATATGAATAAGTAATGCTACTGTAATCAAAGTTATGCAACAGTAGTATATCATTGTAAGAATCTAATTTAGGAAACATATTCATGATATTCAAATATAGAAACTAGATTCATGCTATCTATGTAATTAAGGAAATAACCATCCTTACCTTTTATAACTCGCAAAAGGATCCTAAGAAATCAAGTAAGATCTTGGCAAACTTGAGAAGAAGGTCCTAAACAAGTATATACAACATATTAGGAAAGATCCCTAACAGAAAATATATCAAAACATCCAAAGCAGACCAATTGGAGTTCTTTGTACTCATTGGTCGAGTGGATTGGTCGAGTGGTCCAGTCGACCAATCAGTCGACCAATGCGAGACGATAGCCTATAAAATCAGAGTTTTAAGATATGAAATCCGAATTTGGTGGTTCAAAAGGGTACTAATCAAGGGGTAGACTACATCGGTAGTATTCTAGCATATAGGGGACCTCAAAACACTAATCAAATCAAGGTATCAAGATCCAAATTAGGAAACAAAAAGTTACCATAATTAACTCAAACATGGATCTTGATGAATTTGAAATAGAAAACAAGGACAAGAACTATAGGAGGATGGATCATTGCTTTCGGTAATGAAAACATGAAAACATGCATAGGTCTTCATGGAATAAGGCTTAGAAGCATAAATCTAAATAAGGAAATAAAACCTACCATATATGTAACTATCATGCATCATGAAGAACACATAGTAAGGTAGAAGAGAACAACTAGAATTCTATGGATTATGGATCATGGAAAGAAAACACAACCATTAACCACTAACATGATCAATGAAAGAAGATCCAAAGAGATCGGAATTCAGATTAGAAGATTAACAGAGATTAAATCATGGTTTGATCATGAATCCTTCAAAAGCTTGCAATGATCATGGTTAAGATCATTGTTCTAGCCTTAAATCCTTAGGATGATCATGAGAACATGTTCGAGAGATGTTTGCAACGAGAGGATGCAGCATCTCTTCTACTGTCTCAACTCAAAAAGGAAAGAAAAACAAAGATGGAGGAGAAGAAGAGAGAGTAGACATACCTTTTGATGCAAAAAGAAGAGTTCCGACGAAGATCCGTCAAGAAAACACCAAGGATGCAAGAGAGATGACTTGCAGAGGTCTTTGGTTCGTTCCAGAGGGTTTGGAGGCAGCAAATACGAAGTGTACTCGAGGTTGGACTTAAATAGAGCAAGAATCAACCTAATTGCCAAAGACAGCACTCATTGGTCGAGTGGATTGGTCGACTGGCCCAGTCGACCAATCAGTCGACCAATCTTCGACAAGAAGGCCAAAACAGGGAATTGAAGGTCCAGATCAAATCCAAACCTAAAGGGGTTTTGCACACAAGTCAAGTGACTTACCTAATAGGTAGAAATGCCTTCAAACCAAGATAGAGAGCACTCCAAGTCCATCAACTAATTAGATCTTCATCGGGATTCAGTTTCCATAAATAGAACCTCATCATCAACTTTCATGGATTCAAAGCCAGACACCAAGTCCTCTACTGGGATGGCCCAAAGCTGACTTCTTACTTTACTTCGGGTCATCGGACCTACAAACAACAAGGTTTCCGGGTCAAGGTTAGGGCTGGGTTTCACACCTAGCATGCATCTACACATCAATTTAGATCAATAAGACAAGTTGGAATGACAAGAATCATAGAAATGCAATGCTATTGATTGTATTGAATGTATAGCATAGCAAGAATGAAGAGAAATTAATGGAGATGAAAGGGAAACACATGGCTAAGTATTTGCAAGGTTGCAGCACTTCAGCCATAGTCTCAATAGTAAGAAAGAGTGGAGGAAAGAGTAGATTAGAGAATGAGAGAGAGAAATCATACATTGAGGAAGTGAATGAAGAGGGAATGCAATGATTGAGACCAAGAATCTTCACCAACTTTAAGAGAGGGCTTTGGGAAGCTCACTCCTCGAGCTTTGGAGTGCCAATGATTAGGTTAGGCTTCTATTCATGAGTTCCCAAAAAGTAGGGTTAAAATAATAGAGAATTTTGTGATTTTCGAATTTATTAATTTGTTGGTCGACTGGCCGGTCGACCAAGCCTGAACAACAACTTCAGTCAGGGAAATGGAAGGCTAGACTGATCGAAATTGAGTTGGGTTTTCTCCTACAAGTCAATCAACAAGTCTAGAATATATAAATACCTTCGGAACGAGATCGGAAGTGCATCACGTACTTCAACTACGCTCTCCCCCTTCTAAGTGCAGTTTCTCTGTGAACACTGACAGTGTATCCAAGCAAGGGGCATCACTGTCAATCTCCATAGGCTCTAAGTCATGCACCGAATCTTCGACTATGAGGGCCCACAAGTCTCTTCTTCCACTACTCCGGGTCTTTGGACCTACAAACACCAATGGATCCGGGTCAGGGTTAGGAAAGGGCTGGATTTCACAATGAGATTAGTTGAAAGACTTGGAGTATTATCTTACTTGGTTCGAAGGCATTTCTACACCCTAGGTATGTGAAACCCAGCCCTAACCTTGACCCGGAAACCCTGTTGTTTGTAGGTCCAGCAACCGGAAGTAAGGCAAGAAGTCAGCTTTGGGCCATTTCTGTAGAAGACTTGGTGGCTGGATTGAATTCCATGAGTGTTGATGTCAGCGTTCCATTTATGGAAACTGCACCCTGTTGAAGATCAGATTAGTTGATGGACTTGGAGTGCTCTCTGTATTGGTTAAAAGGCATTTCTACCTACTAGGTATGTCACTTTAGGTGTGTGCAAAACCCCGTTATGTTTGGACTTAATCTGAGCCTTCAATTCCCTATTTTGGTCTTGCTGTTCTGATTGGTCGACTCATTGGTCGACTGGACCAGTCGACCAATCAATCAACCAATTGATTCTGTTTTTGTAAATTAGGTCGTGGCTACTTTATTTAAGTCTAATCTCAGGAATACTCCGCCTCATCTGCCTCATAAGCCTCTGGAACGAGTTAGAACTCCATTCTAATCAATTCCCTTGCATCCTTGGTTGATATCTCGAAAGAACTCAAGTGATCTTCATCCTCCTACATCAAATGTATGTTTATGATCTCTTTTCTTTTCCATCTCTGATTTTCTTTTCTTCAATATTGTTATTGATTGAGATCAGGAAGATGATGCCGCATTCTTGCAACCATCTATTCCATATCTCATTCTATTCCTTGAGATCTATGATCATCGTCATGATCTCAACCCTAGCTAAATTAACCTTTGAAACCCTAACCCTTGTATGATCTTTCTGGAAACCTTTTTGTAACCTCCCGTGCGAGGGAAACCTCATGGGCAATATTTAGGTTAATCTAAATTTGATCTTCTAGGTTTTTCTTGTTATTATTGGCCAACAATTTACTTCCCTTTCATCTTGTGATCTCAACCTTTCATGAGAGCCAAAAAGGGTGAAACCCTAATTTCTTGGATATATGTCATTGACCCTGTTAATAGCCAATTAATGTGTTTTCCTTACAAGAATTGTATCCTATCATCCTCTAATTCTTTATCCTTGACCATACTGTGTTTTCTTCATGATCCATGATTTAACCTAATTAGGCTAACCTTTTGGTTCTTGAGTGGTAACTTGGAAACTTGTTTTGGTTGGTGGTTTGATGTCCTCTATATACTAGGATGCTGCCATTGTAGTTTCCCCCTTATTTTGTACCCTTCTGAACCACCAAATTCGGTTTCTTATTCTAAAAATTTGGATTCTTGAAGGCCACTGTCTCTATTGGTCGACTCATTGGTCGACTGGGGCAGTAGACCAATCAATCGACCAATGACTACAGCAAACTCATTCTTGGTCTATTTTGATTGATTTGAGATCGTTCCTTCTATGTATCTTTCCTAACATGTTGTATACACTTGTTTTGAACTTTCTTCTCAGGTTTAGTTAAGGTCTCACTTGATTCCCTAAGTTCCTTTGCGAGTTAGAAGGTAAGGACAGTTGTTCTTTAATTACATAGATAGCATACCTCTGGTTTCTACCTTATGAAACTATGAGTTTATCTACTGTTGTTGTACTTCATATTTTTGATTTACTACTATGAGAACAGTAGCACTTGCTTATGTTTTCTTTTTATAATTTAAGCTTATGTGAATTGCTTATTACTATGTTGTTTAACGATTAGATCATGACTGTATACTCTCTTGTATATGATGAACTGTTGATTGTGTATGTCATGTCTGATCTGAGATTTTGTCTGATTAGGTATGATTTGGGATTGTGAGGTGTCCTTTTGACACATCTGTCCTTGGGCATTATCAGAAATAGTATGAGATGTTTCTGGGGTTGCCCATCGACGCTTTCCGGAATTATTGATTGACATACCTAGGATTGTCTAGCAGTGTTTGGCTAGGATGTCCCCGTTATATCAGACCCAAATCGGAAGGGTATTGAGACCGAATGACCCGTGGCAGCAATGGGGATTCACGGGTGCTCAAGACCGGTAATCAACCCGTGAGAGGACGGGAATCACATTGTGGTGGCCATGCATTAGAGGGTTGCATATGGCTAGACTTGGGCTCATGGGCGCTTAAGACCGGTAACGAACCTGTGAGAGGACATGAGAGCATCCCGTTTACCATATATGGATAACCAATAGGGTTGATGAGTCCGTATTTGAGAGAGTCAGATACGCTGACTCTAGTGGAAAGGATACCGGAAAGGATCCCGAGAGGGGAGGAATGGAAGTATCTGGACCTGAGTTGATGTAACTGAGTAGATGACTTGCATTGGGCTAGGCTTTCACCCTGACATGCGCCAGTACTTAGACCAAATGGTGATGTGAGAGAGAGTTGACTTAACCCCCAGCCATGGAAAGTTCGAGAGGGATGCCAGACCCACTACCAACAGGAGCCGTATGCGTGACCTACCCAAAGAAGTATGGTGCTATGACTTAAAGCATGTGTGCCAACAGAGATCAGCATACATAGAGTTTAGATGCATACATACATTATCTATTTCATACTGCATTGCATCTTGTTATGTTCTGCCACATGTTATTTATGTTGTTATGGATTAACTACCTTACTGAGTTTCTTCGAAACTCATTCCTTTTTATACATTGTTTTGTTAGACTATTCTACAGGTACTGATTACTATGACGGACAGTACGATGAAGTGCAAGCCGATGAAGCATACTACACTCAAGGTGTTGGCGACAATCAAGATTATTCTGATGATCCCTCAGTTGATCAAGTTTCGTACTACGATTAGAGGCAACGTGGAATTGGAACATCTCTATTGGATTGATGAAGTCCACTATTTTGAAGATGTCATCTATAGGATAGAAGACTCTTAGTTTAGTTGTCTTTCTTATTTTCTTTCATTTCAGTTGTTATTCCTTTTAGACTTATACTACGTTTCGCTATATTTGTGGAGGGAGTTTCCGCCTCTCTCTACTTCTTTTGATATCTTCGGATATCTGGTATCATTTTCCGCACTCTGATTATATTGTTTATTCAATTCTTGTTTTGAACCTTGTTTATAATATTAAACCTTGATTATTTCATGTTTATGATTATGTTATTGAATATGTGGAAGGATGATTCCTCGATACTTGATCTTCGGGGCTATGGATCACACTCTCGGGTATGCTAGTTAGAGTACCGGCTGGGAGGATGTGACAAGGTATGTCACTTGATGTGTGTATAAAAGCTCTTTAGGTTTGATGTTCATTTGATCCTCCAATTCCCTATTTGAACCTTGCTGACCTGATTGGTCGATTGATTGGTCGACTGGGCCAGTCGACCAAGCAGTTGACCAACTGTGTGTTAAATCCGAGAAAATCAAATTTTAGGGTTTTTCACTCTTTATTTAAACACACTTCGTGTTTCTTAGTGTCCTCTGCCTCCAAAACACTCTGAGAACATGTGAAGACTCGTTTGAAACTCTCTTCGGTGATTTCGAAGAATTCTCGCAAGATCTAAAGTCTCTCATCTCCGATCTGCCAATTCAAGGTTAGTAATCTTTTTGGTGTCATGATTTATCTTTCACTCTTGTTCTTGGTCGAGATTTAGAAGAAGATGCTGCATCCTTGCAACCATCTCTTACATAATCTCATTCCTTTCATATGGGTTTATGATTAGCATAGAGATCTCAACCCTAATCCTTGTAAGATCCTTTTGAAATCCTAGTTCTTCTTATGGATCTGATTTCTTAGCCGACTGAATCTAATTTTCATGATATACTTGTATTTGATTCTGATTATCTTTTTCTTGGATGAGACCTAAATCATCCCTAGTCTTTTCCATGATTTCGTAGTATATTTTTCATCGAATCCTAGGGTTTTCATCCAATTGGGGAAACCATGATTTTAAATTAGAAGGTAGTGTTTTTAATCATTATTAGTGCCCAATCTTTGCTCCCTTAGTGTTAGAATACTATCCTAAAGTTTTCCTCCAAGTTTCGTGAAGTTCCGAACCCTGTAGATTGAGTTTCGGATCAAATTTTCCGTATTTGCTTCGTATTGACTCTGTTGGTCGACTGGGTCAGTAGACCAATCAATCGACCAATGAAGTCAGAAGCTCTGTTTGATTCGTTTGCTCTCCAATCTTTTAGGCTTCTTTCCTAATGTTGTATCTATGATTGTTAGGGGTTTAATTGCAAAGTTTGGAACCTCTTTTTGATCTCTGGATTATCTTCGGCGATAATTAAGGTAAGGACAGTTATTTCATAATAACATAGATCGCGTATATCTTGGTTTCTAATTCAAGAAACTCTAAGTTTAACTACTGTTATTGTATTTTATACTTATGATGTACTACTGTAAGTATAGTAGCACTTCACTTATGTTTTCTTTTTCATTATTCAAGCTTATATGAAACGATTATTACTGCATGTTGTTTAATGATTGGATTATGCTTTTACATTCTCTTTTGTATGATGAGGTGTTGATTTTGTATGTCATGGCCGATGTGAGAATGTGATTGATTAAGTATGGTTTGGGATTGAGAGGTGTCCTTTTGACACTACGTCCTTGGACATCAACGAAAATAGTATGGGATGTTTCGGGGTTGCCCATTGATACCTTTCTGAATCATTGGTTGTCATATTTAGGGTTTTCTAGCAGTGTTTGTCTAGAATGTCCCCGTTATATCGAGACCCTAGTCGAAAGGGTATTGAGACCGAACGACATGTGGTAGCTGTCACATCCTCTCAGCCGGTACCCTATCTGGCATACCCGAGAGTGTGATCCACAGCCCGAAGATCGGTATCGAGTAATCAACCTCCCACATAAACAATAACATAATCATGAACAATAATAATAAAAGTGCGGAAGATAAACCATAGATCCAAATAAGGAAAGAATGAATCATATATAAATCGAGTACTAGATATAAACAGAGTGTCTAAAACGAGATAAGTAAAGTGAGGCAAAATCCCACTCTACAACCAGCGGAAAAGTAGTTCTAAAAGAGAATAAGCAAGACAAAATCTAAACCCAAGTAGCAAGTACAATGGGTAACTAAATTGTTCTCCACTTTATAGACAACATCCCTATAAGTATAAATCTCATAAACAGCACAAGGGCGCTTCCACTCAATGGTCGGACTAAGCATCGTACGGAGCATAACCACTCGCGGGATCTTCCAGTGTAATTGTTGTAACCGCAATCACCTTCCTGGAGATATGCCTCTTCTCCTTGCGCTTCTTCATAGGGGCCGTCATAATATTCAGTACCTGCAGAATAGTCTAACAAACATTGTACAATAAAGGAATGAGTTTCAAAGAAACTCAGTAAGGCAGTTAAATCCATAATAACATAAATGGCAGGATTTCGAACAAACATAAATGCAATATGGAATGAGACAAGCAATGAATGAATGAATCTAACTCTACATATGCTGGTCTCTATTGGCAGACATGCTTTAAGTCATAGCATCGTACTTCTTTAGGAAGGTCTCAATCACTCATCATCAGTTGGTAATGGGTCCGGCATCCCTCGGGACATTCCATGGCTGGGGGTATAGGTCACCACTCTCTCACATCACCATTGGTCTAAGTACCGGCGCATGTCAGGGTTAAAGCCTAGCCAAATGCAAGTCTTCTACTCAGTTACATCAAGTCAGATCCAGATACGTCCATTCCTCGTCCCTGACGATCCTTTCCGGTATCCTTCACACTAGAGTCCTCATAGTCCCCGACTACGGACTCATCAACCCTATTGATCATCCACATATGGTAAACGGGAAGCTCTCACGTCCTCTCACGGGTTGGTTACCGGTCTTGAGCGCCCGTGAGTCCAAGTCTAACCATATGCAACCCTACCAATAAATGGCCCCCACAATGTGATTCCTGTCCTCTCACGGGTTGGTTACCGATCTTGAGCGCCCATGAATCCCCATTGCTACCACGGGTCGTTCGGTCTCAATACCCCTCCGATTAGGGTCTGACATAACGGGACATCCTAGCCACACAGTACTAGACAGTCCTAGATATGTCATCCAACAGTTTAGGAAGGTGTCCAGAGGGCATCTCCGGAAACATCCCATAATATTCCCGTAGTAGTCCAAGGACAGAAGTGTCAAAAGGACACCTCTCCTTTCCAAACCATACTTAAGCATACAGATGCATCAATTCATATCATCACATATATGGTAACTTCATATATGGAAAGAAATCAATAATTACAATCACTTTGTATATAATTGATAAGTAAATCATACATGAGTCAATTCAATATGAATAAGTAATGCTACTGATATCAAGATAGTACCACAGTAGTATAACATTATAAGAATCTAATTAAAGAAATAAATTAACAAGATTCAAATATAGAAACTAAGATATGCAATTTATGTTGTTAAAGAAGTAACCATCCTTACCCTTTATAATTCGCAAAGGAATCCTAAGAAATCAAGTAAGATCTTGGCAAACTTGAGAAGAAGGTCCTAAACAAGTGTATACAACATATTAGGAAAGATCCCTAACAGAAAAGATACCAAAACATCCAACACAGACCAATTCTGGAGTTGCTGTACTCATTGGTCGAGTGGATTGGTCGACTGGTCCAGTCGACCAATTAGTCGACCAATGCAGACAGTAGCCTAAAAAAAACAAAGTTTTAAGATATAAAATCCGAATTTGGTTGTTCAAAAGGGTACTAATCAAGGGGTAAACTAACAACAGTAATATCCTAACATATAGGGGGTCTCAAAACTCTAATCAAATCAAACCATCAAGATCCAAATTAGGAAACAAAAAGTTACCCTAATTAGATCAACCATGGATCTTGAAGAATTCAAGATAGAAATCAAAGACAAGAACAATAGGAGAATGGATCATTGCTTCAGGTAAAGGTATCATGAAAAGCATACTTAGATCTTCAAGAAAATAGACCTAAGAGCATAAATCTAAATAAGGAAACAAAACCTACCATATATGTAACTATCATGATTCATGAAGAAAACATGGTATGGTAGAAGAGAAACAACTATAGATTAATAGATCATGGATCATGAAAAGAAAACACAGCAATTGACTACTAACATGATCAATATAGAAGATCCAAGGAGATCAGAATTCAAATCAGAAGTTAAACAAAGACTAGATCATGGTTTGATCATGATTCCTTCAAAAGCTTGCAATGATCATGGTTAAGATCATTGTTTTAGCCATTAATCCTTAGGATGATCATGAGAGACAAGTCCAGAGATGTTTGCAACAGAGAATGCAGCATCTCCTCTACTGTCTTAACTCAAAAAGGAAAGAAAAACAGAGATGGAGGAGAAGAAGAGAGTGTAGACATACCTTTGATGCAAAAAGGAAGAGTTTTGACGAAGATCCGTCAAGAAAATCAACAAGGATGCAAGGGAGATGACTTGCAGAGGTCTTTGGTTCGTTCCAAAGAGTTTGGAGGCAGCAAATACGAAGTAGACTCGAGATTGGACTTAAATAGAGAAAGCAAGACCTAATTGCCAAAGACAGCACCCATTGGTCGAGTGGATTGGTCGACTAGTCCAGTCGACCAATCAGTCGACCAATGCAGACAGCAATTCCAAAACAGGGAATTGAAGGCCCAGATCAAATCCAATCCTAAAGGGGTTTTGCACACATATCAAGTGACTCACCTAATAGGTAGAAATGCCTTCAAACCAAGATAGAGAGCACTCCAAGTCCATCAACTAATCCGATCTTCATCAAGATTCAGTTTCCATAAATAGAACTTCATCATCAACTCTCATGGATTCAAAGCCAGACACCAAGTCCTCCACTGGGATGGCCCAAAGCTGACTTCTTACTTTACTTCGGGTCACTGGACCTACAAATAACAAGGTTTCCGGGTCAAGGTTAGGGCTGGGTTTTACAGTAGCAATGGGGATTCATGGGCACTCAAGACCGGTAACCAACCCGTAAAAGGACAGGAATTACATTGTGGTGGCCATTTATTGGGAGGATTGCATATGGATAGACTTGGGCCCATGGGCACTGAAGATCAGTAAACAGCCCATGAGGGGACATGAGAGCTTCCCGTTTACCATATGTTAATGACCAATAGGGTTGATGAGTCCATAGACAGGGACTATGAGGACTCTAGTGTGAAGGATACCAGAAAGGATCGCCAGGGGCGAGGAATGGACATATCGGGAACTGAGTTGATGTGACTGAGTAGATGACTTGCAATGGGCTAGGCTTAACCTTGACATGTGCCAGTACTTAGACCAATGGTGATGTGAGAGAGCGGTGACCTAACCCCCAGCCATGGAATGTCCCGAGGGATGCCGGACCCATTACCAACCGATGATGAGTGATTTGAGACCTTCCCACAGAAGTACGGTGCTATGACTTAAAGCATGTCTGCCTATAGAGACCAGCATACATAGAGTTTAGATGCATTCATACATTATCTGTTTCATATTGCATTGCATCTTGTTATGTTCTGCTACATGTTATTTATGTTCTTATGAGTTAACTTGCCTTGCTGAGTTCATTCAAACTCACTCCTTTTTGTGCAATCTTTTTGTTAAATTATTCTATAGGTATTGACTACTATGAAGGACAATACGATGAAGCGCAAGCCGATGAAGCGTACTACATGCAAGGTGCTGGCAATGATGAAGATCACACTGATGATCCCTCGAGCGATCACATTCCATACTACGATTAGACATAACATAGAATGGGAACATCTGTGTTGGATTGACGAAGTCCACTATTTTGAAGATGTTATCTATAGAATAAAAAACTCGTAGTTCAATTTGACTTCCTTTTCCTTACTTTTCTTTAGAAACAGTTGTAATTCTTTTCTTACTTATGTGCTACATTCCACTGTAACTGTGGAGTGAGATTCCGCCTCACTCTACTTCTTTTTGATGTGCTTACATCTGGTATCATTTTCCGCACTCTGATTATACTGATATTCATTTCCTGATTTAGATCATTTATTTATAATATTACACTTGATTTTATCTGTTCATGATTATGTTATTGCATATGTGGGAGGATGATTTCCTCGATACTTGATCTTCGGGTTTGTGGATCACACACCCGGGTATGCCAGTTAGGGTACCGGCTGGGGGGATGTGACATCAAGGCCTGAATTTGTTGGTGAAAATTCTCCAAGGTGGTCCTAAGAAGATAGATAATTATCAAAGAATTCTGAAGGATGTCATGATTAAGAAATCATTAAACCAGGAAAATCAATTACCTGGTAGAAATGGGGACTAGCGCATCGTCACTAAGGGACTCAAACGCCTGACGATCGGCCGGCATTAGGCAAAGTCCATTCGGACGTCTTCTCAGGTTCCTACGTGACCCGATCCGACACATTCAGAGTCCATTGGGGAACGAAGATTTCCTCCAATCCTTGGGTCTTCCGCTACTTCTTCAGGACAATAGCATCGGTCGGGTCATGTCTCCTTTTGGTTCGAACAAGAGGAGGGACGACTTCTTCTTCCCCGATCAGCTTTTTTCCTTTCCTCAAGCCTTCACCCGCAAGTCTCAGTAATCTAATACCCTTGTTGGAGGGCTTCGGAGAAGGGAAGGCAACTTTTTCAGCTTGCGTTATCGGGCGAGGCGACCTTTTCTCTGCAGCCTCAACTACCTTGATCGCGTTCGCCCGGATGGCTTTCGGATTAACCCTTGGAGGCACTGCAAAAAGAAGCCAGAGTTAGAGAACTCAATGACGTCACATTATAATCAGGAGAAGCACAAAGATTAGAAAGCTCACAATTAGCCAGCCCCCAATATTGAAGGATAGCTGTATATTCCATCTCTAGACCGTGAACCTTTTGGAACCATGGAATTGACTTGATCTTTTTGGCAGCAGCTTGTTCGGCGTCATTCAACGGAAGAACATGGTTAGCTTCAGTATAAGATTCAAGCTGATTCCAACCGATTAGGAAGTTTAAATCTTTCTGGGGCACTCGGCAGAATAAATACTGATTGCGCCACCCTTTGTGGTTAGAAGGACAGGTACCCTTGGCTAGGATATTGCCTGACCATCCAAGCTCGGTCTTGTTACGCTTGGATAAGAAAACTCAACCCGGAGGGTTGGATTGAGACAGAGCATGAAAATGTACAAAGAGAGCAAGAGAAGGTTTAATGCTAAGCTCAAAGCATAAACCAAGAAAGCCAACAATATGATGCCAGCTGTTGGGGAGAAGCATTCTAGGACAAATGGCCCACTGGTTCAAAACTGCATAAAACAAAGGGTTGAAAAAGGGAAACCGATCCCCACTTTCTAGGGTGTCCAGGTACAGCGAAAATTCATGAGGGGGATTCGAATTGGCCCTCTCGTCGGGATTGGGAATTCAAAGAAAATAGTCAAGAGGAAAATCGAAGTGTTTGGTTGCCGAAGTCAGTTCGGCTTCAGTATATTCAGAGACAAAAAAAGCTTGGGCCTTGGTTAGGTCTATTGGATTGTCGAGGGGCTTTGGTGGCCGCTTTTGAAGTTTTAGATGATCTAGAATAGGGAGACAAGGTTGGAACTTCAATCTATTTCTTTTGGCTCACCTCTTCAAATTCATGCCAAACATCAGTTAAATTTTGCCCCTCATTACCTGATTGTTCAACGGAGACAGAGACAGTGGCCTTGTCACCGGAATCACCCTGACCAGCATTATGTACAGAAGAACCCTCGTCAGAGGTTCTGCCGCTTCCCATTGCAAGGAAAGTCTAGTTTTGGTTTTTAAATCAGAAAGAAAATTAGTATGAAAGCGAAAGTAGTAATTAAAGTAAGTAAAGAAGGCAGAAGAATAATGAACTTACTTGTTCACTGGAGTAGAAAGCTTGAGAGCATAGAGACTGGTAGGGCGTAGAGAAGACGACAACGAGTTTCAAATTACAGACAAGAGAATGAAATTTGAAAGCAACGAATGGCTTTTGAGTAAGCAAGTTAGAAAGTATGTGTATGATCAGGATCAATCCAGATCAACGATCGTGATCGGGAGAAGTTTAGAAAAAGCGTAAATGAATCGAATCAGAGTTGACGTTTTGAAGAACTGTCGTTTCGAGTTAAAAACAATGATGATTTTGGCTATGACAGACACGTGGCGACTCCTGCGTGAAAGCTGAAGACGTTTGAGTAACTCAAGGAAAACGATGACACAGCAGCAATAAATGTGACTTGACATTCAAGTGGGCAAGCAATCGTTCGGATTCCTTGTTCGGTATCCATGTTCAATTTAAACCAAACCAAGCCCTCGGCGTTCCCGACCGCTTGGCCTAGGGGGCTCATGATACGGGGAAAATATGAAGAAACCGGGTTCACATTTGGTTCAACCGTTTACCCCAGTCAGGAATGATCCAACCATTTAAGGTTCGAACGAATCGGGTTTGAAGATAGCGTCCTAAGGAAGAAACCTTATGCGATTAGTAGGCAAGCACACATCCGAGATTCTTGGAATGGATAACCCATCAGAAGATGGTTATCAGCACTCGTGGAAGCTGACGATCGTGCAAACTTGAATAACTGCCACACCCGCAGCAAAAGATCGTGTGATCAAGGAAAGTTGTCCATCACCCTACTAACGGGTTTAACCGTCAAGATCCAACGGACACCAGATGAAGGCTCGAACGAGTTTCAACGGACAAGATTAGAAGTTACACACTACATAAGTCATAACCTGTCACATCCTCCCAGCCAGTACCCTAACTGGCATACTCGAGAGTGTGATCCACAGTCCAAAAGATCAAGTTTAAGAACGATCATATCCATTTCGCACAATAACATAATCAAAAGCAAGAACAAATCATAATGTTCAAGTAATTTATAATAAAAGTCAAGAAAGGATCTCAGAAGGATCACTATAGAATATTAGAGTGCGGAATAACAAGATACCAAATCAAAAGACAACTGTAGAGTATAGCGGAAATATACCCTACAAACACATGCGGAAGGTAGATCGAAATCTAAATAAAGCTCTAAGCTAATACAAGTAAACTAAAAGATAAGTCTAGAAGAAACAAAGGAAATCTAATCCACATCTTTAGTCAGCTCTTCTTGTTCTTCAGTCTTCATCTTCTTCACCTTGCGCTTCCTCATACGGACCATCAAAGAAATCCGAATCTGTAGAGAAGTCTAACAACAGATTATACAAAAAGGAATGAGTTTCGAAAGAAACTCAGTAAGGCAAGTTAATCCATAACAACATAAATAACATGTGGCAAAACATAACAAGATGCAATGCAATATGAAACAAAGAATGTATGTATGCATCTAAACTCTATGTATGCTGGTCTCTATGGTAGACATGCTTTAAGTCATAGCACCGTACTTCTTTGGGAAGGTCCGCTCACACCCTCAACCATATAAGATATCTTGGGTTCCCTCAACCATTTAAGATATCTTGGGCAGCCGGTTGGTAATGGGTCCTGCATCCCTCAGGACAAACCATGGCAGGGGGTTAAGTCAACACACTCTCTCACAACCATTGGGCATAAGTACCGGCGCATGTCAGGAAAAAGCCTAGCCCAATGCAAGTCATCTACTCAGTTACATCAACTCAGGTCCAGATACTTCCATTCCTCGCCTCGGGCGATCCTTTCCGGTATCCTTTCCACTAGAGTCACGGATATTACTCACCGGACTCATCAACCCTATTGGTTATCCACATATGGTAAACGGGAAGCTCTCATGTCCTCTCACGGATATAACTCACCGGTCTCGATCGCCCATGAGCCCAAGTCTAGCCATATGCAACCCTCCAATAAATGGCCCCCACAATGTGATTCTTGTCCTCTCATGGATATAACTCACCAGTCTTGAGTGCCCGTGAATCCCCATTGCTCCCACGGGTCGTTCGGTCTCAATACCCTTCAGAATCGGGTCTGATATAACAGGGGTGTATCCTAGCCAAACACTGCTAGACATCCCTAGGTATGACAACCATTGATTCGGGAAAGCGTCGATGGGCATATTCGGAGAATATCCCATACTATTCCCTCCGATGTCCAAGGACAGAAGCATCAAAAGGATACTCCTCAATCCCAAACCAAACTTAAGCAAACACATTCTTAGAACAGTCATGACATACACAACCAGCAGTTCATCATATACAAGAGAATGTAAAAGCAGAAATCAGATTAGGCAATAATCAGTAACTCATATATCATGAATAATAAAAAGACAATATAAACAAGTGCTACTGTTCCCACAATAGGAGATCAGAATTAAAATACAACAACAGTAGGTAATCTCATAGTTTCAAAAAGTAGAAACCAGAGAACAAGCAATCTATGTAGTTAAGGAATTAACTGTCCTTACCTTGGTTATCGCCGAAGATAATCAAAAGATCATAGAGAGAGGCTCCAAACTTATCAAATAAACCCCTAACAAGCATAGATACAACATTAGGATAGATACCTAAAAGATCGGAGAGAAAACGAATCAAACTGAGCAAAAATTGAAGCTACTGTCTTCATTGGTCGATTGATTGGTCTACTGACCCAGTCGACCAATCAGTGGACCAATCGAGTCAGTACGGGATAGTGAAAACTGTTTTGGTCATAACTTCTTCGTTTGAAGTCGGATTGATCCGAAATTCGAAAGGGAACTTCCTAGGATGTATTAGAATCATATAGGAATATAAAATCATCAAGTCATGGTCAAAAGATGGGTTCTTGATTTTACCCAAGAAACTAGGGTTTTACTCTTTTTTGGCTACCATGAAAAGGTTGAGAGCACCGGATGAAGGGAAGTAAATTGTTAGTCAAAAATAACAAGAAGAATCATTCAATGATAAAGTTTAGGTTCGCATAACTTTTACCCAAGAGGTTACCCTGACATGGGAGGTTACCAAAGGTTCTCTGGATGACCACACAAGGTTAGGGTTTCAAATATTCAACTGGCTGGGGTTGAGATCATGATGATGATCATAGATCTCAAGGAACAAGATGAGATCATGGAGTGGATGGTTGCAAGAGTGCATCATCTTCTTCCTGATCTCAGCCAAGAACAAATTAAAGAAAGAAAATCAGAGATGGAGAAGAAAGAGTGAGTATGCACATACCTTTGCTGCAGGAGGATGAAGATTTCTTCAACTCTTGTGAGAGATTACCAAGGAATGCAAGGGAATTGATTAGATTAGGGTTCTAACTCGTTCCAGAGGCTTAGGAGGCATAGGAGGCGAAGTAATCCCAAGATTTGGACTTAAATAGAAGAGACAGGACCAAATTGGTAAATTCAGACATTATTGGTCGATTGATTGGTCTGTTGGTCCAATCGACCAATGAATCGACCAATCAGGACAACAAGGTTCAAACAGGGATTCGGAGGGCTATACAGGGTCAAATTGCGTGAGGTTTTCTTCTACGAGTCAATCAAGAAGTCTAGTTTCCAGAAATACTTTCAGCTCAAGAATTGGAGTTCATTATGTCCACCAACGAATCTCATCTTCTTCGATGCGCAAGCAGGATTTGCCAGACATAGTTCAGCAACTTCGGATAGTGATTTGGAGGGTTATATGGGGTTAAATTGAGTGGGGTTTTCTCCTGGAAGTCCATTACGAAGTCTAGTTTTGGGAAATATATTCCGATTGAGCATAGGAATTCATTAGGTATTTCAACTAATTCACCCCTCTTCGGTGCGCAGATTCAGAACAAAACTGATGGCTCTCATGGAAAGGCTAGGGGTAATCAAGATTCACCCTAGGAAAAGAGAAACAAAGAATGCACAATCTGAAAAGGTGTTGGGAAGTTTCCAACAGATAAAAGAACATTAGGGTCTCAGATATGGTTACCTCTCATAAGAGTTGGTTACCTCCAATGAGAGTTACCCATAATAAACTCTCAAAAAAAAACAACCCAAGATAGATAAAGGAACATCTCATTAATATTTCAAAATCAAGAATGGAAATAGGAAGGGTGTACTAATGAGAGAAAAGAATGTAAATAAATTCAAAGGAAAGAAATCTTAATATCACATGGGAAGACTAGGGAGAATAAAGATTCACCCTAGGGAATAAAGATAAAGAAATCATAATAAAGAAAGTCTTGGGGAGGATCCAATGAATTAATAGAAAATAGAAGAGTTGCCAATTGGTCCAAGGAAAAACAAGGATCAACTCCTCAATCATGAGGACACAAGGGAAGGTCATGGTAATAGTATGAGACCTTCCCCAAAATCATAAAGATAGGTAGAAAATTCAGGGAAAGTATCATCAAGATTGTTGGTGGAATCAAATTCAAGAATCATCGCCATATGGTTTCAAGAACATAGAGTGAATTGGGGAATTCACTCTAGGACTAAAAGAATTAGAGAAGAGGTCATTACAGCAGTGTAATACCCTTCTCATAATCAGAATATCAGAAGTAGAGAAGAAAGAATGAATTAAAGAAGAAACGAATTGAATACTAACCTTTTAGAAGAGAAACCGATGAAGAAATCTAAACAGATGTTTGAGGGTCTTTCTTGGCTTCTAAGGAGAGGTCTAGGGCTCTTCCCACGTTCTCCAAAGGTTTAGAACAAATTGGGATTGAAAAACATGGAGTTCCCCCTCTTTAAATAGCACACAGAGTCCAAGAATTACTAGGATTTCACCAAACTGACCAAACTGACCCTGTTTATTGATTTGTTGCCAAAGAGGAAGTTCTAAGGTCCTTTCCACGTTCTCTAGAGAGTTAGAAACCTAGTGGGATTGTTTACCACGAAATTAAAAGAAATAAAGCTTTTTAAAAACCTTCAAAATAGAAAATTACCAAAATGCCACTGCCTAGACAGCTTGTTCAAAAATAGGGATTTAATGGGCCTAACTTCAATATTTTTGGATGGGATTCTTTCAACGCATCATACTACTTACCTAGTATGGAGGGATGTCTTCAAACCAGGTCCAACTAAGCTTTAGGTCCATCAACCAAGTTCTTCACCAATGAGTAGTTCAACACCAAATCAATTAAAGTTTCCATAAGGAAACACCATCATCTGTGAAACCCAGCCCTAACCTTGACCCGGAAACCTTGTTATTGTAGGTCCGATGACCCGAAGTAAAGTAAGAAGTCAGCTTTGGGCCATCCCAGTAGAGGACTTGGTGTCTGGCTTTGAATCCATGAAGGTTGATGATGAGGTTCTATTTATGGAAACAGAATCCTGATGAAGATCTAATTAGTTGATGGACTTGGAGTGCTCTCTATCTTGGTTTGAAGGCATTTCTACCTACTAGGTAAGTCACTTGACTTGTGTGCAAAACCCCTTTAGGTTTGGATTTGATCTGGGCCTTCAATTCCCTGTTTTGGCCTTGCTGTCGCATTGGTCGACCGATTGGTCGACTGGGCCAGTCGACCAATCCACTCGACCAATGGGTGCTGTCTTTGGCAATTAGGTTGATTCTTGCTCTATTTAAGTCTAACCTCGAGTCCACTTCGTATTTGCTGCCTCCAAACCCTCTGGAACGAACCAAAGACCTCTGCAAGTCATCTCTCTTGCATCCTTGGAGTTTTCTTGGCGGATCTTCGTCGGAACTCTTCTTTTTGCATCAAAAGGTATGTCTACTCTCTCTTCTTCTCCTACATCTTTGTTTTTCTTTCCTTTTTGAGTTGAGACAGTAGAAGAGATGCTGCATCCTCTGTTGCAAACATCTCTGAACATGTTCTCATGATCATCCTAAGGATTTAAGGCTAGAACAATGATCTTAACCATGATCATTGCAAGCTTTTGAAGGATTCATGATCAAACCATGATTTAATCTCTGTTAATTTCCTAATCTGAATTCTGATCTCTTTGGATCTTCTTTCATTGATCATGTTAGTGGTTAATGGTTGTGTTTTCTTTCCATGATCCATAATCCATAGAATTCTAGTTGTTCTCTTCTACCTTACTATGTGTTCTTCATGATGCATGATAGTTACATATATGGTAGGTTTTATTTCCTTATTTAGATTTATGCTTCTAAGCCTTATTCCATGAAGACCTATGCATGTTTTCATGTTTTCATTACCGAAAGCAATGATCCATCCTCCTATTGTTCTTGTCTTTGTTTTCTATTTCAAAATTCATCAAAATCCATGTTTGAGTTAATTATGGTAACTTTTTGTTTCCTAATTTGGATCTTGATACCTTGATTTGATTAGTGTTTTGAGGTCCCCTTTATGTTAGAATACTACTGATGTAGTCTACCCCTTGATTAGTACCCTTTTGAACCACCAAATTCGGATTTCATATCTCAAAACTCTGATTTTTTAGGCTACTGTCTGCATTGGTCGACTGATTGGTCGACTGGACCACTCGACCAATCCACTCGACCAATGAGTACAGCAACTCCAGAATTGGTCATTTCGGATATTTTGATATATATTCCGCTAGGGATCTTTCCTAATATGTTGTATATACTTGTTTAGGACCTTCTTCTCAAGTTTGCCAAGATCTTACTTGATTTCTTAGGATTCTTTGCGAGTTATAAAAGGTAAGGATGGTTATTTCCTTAATTACATAGATAGCATGAATCTAGTTTCTATATTTGAATATCATTAATATGTTTCCTAAATTAGATTTTTACAATGATATACTACTGTTGCATAACTTTGATTACAGTAGCATTACTTATTCATATTGAAATGATTCATGTATGATTTACTTACCAATGTTATACAAGTGATTGAAATATTGATTTCTTTCCATATATGGAGTTACCATATATGTGATGATATGTATTGATGCATGTGTATGCTTAAGTATGGTTTGGAAAGGAGAGGTGTCCTTTTGACACTTCTGTCCTTGGACTACTACGGGAATATTATGGGATATTTCCGGAGATGCCCTCTGGACACCTTCCTAAACTGTTGGATGACATATATAGGATTGTCTAGTAGTGTTTGGCTAGGATGTCCTGTTATGTCGGACCCTAATCGGAGGGGTATTGAGACCGAACGACCCGTGGTAGCAATGGGGATTCATGGGCGCTCAAGACCGGTAACCAACCCGTGAGAGGACAGGAATCACATTGTGGGGGCCATTTGTTGGTAGGGTTGCATATGGTTAGACTTGGGCTCACGGGCGCTTAAGACCGGTAACCAACCCGTGAGAGGACGTGAGAGCTTCCCGTTTACCATATGTGGATAACCAATAGGGTTGATGAGTCCGTAGTCCGAGTTGGTCGGTGCCATAGGATACGCCGACTCTAGTGTGAAGGATACCGGAAAGGATCGTCGGGGACGAGGAATGGAAGTATCTGGATCCGACTTGATGTAACCAAGTAGAAGACTTGCATTTGGCTAGGTTTTACCCTGACATGCGCCAGTACTTATACCAAATGGTTGTGAGAGAGTGTGTTGACTTAACCCCCTGCCAAGGTTTGTCTTGAGGGATGAAGGACCCATTACCAATCGGCTGCTCAAGACCGGTGAAATGATCCGTGAGAGAATCCAAGATATCTTAAATGGTTGAGGATGTGAGTGGACTTTCCTAAAGAAGTACGGTGCTATGGCTTAAAGCATGTCCGCCAATAGAGACCAGCATACATAGAGTTAGATTCATTCATTCATTGTTTGTCTCATATCATATTGCATTTATGATTGTTCCGGAATCCTGCCATTTATGTTATTATGGATTTTAAGCGCCTTCTTGAGTTTCTTTGAAACTCATTCCTTTATTGTACAATGTTGTTAGACTATCCTGCAGTGTACCGAGTACTATGACGGTCCCTATGAGGAAGCGCAAGGCGAAGAGACATATCTCCGGGGAAGGTGATTGCGGTTACCACAATTACTCTGAAGATCCCGCGGGTGGTTATGCTCCGTACGATGCTTAGTCCGACCATTGAGTGGAAGCGTCCTTGTGCCATTTATGAGATCTATACCTACAAGGATGTCGTCTACAAAGTGGAGAATAATTTAGTTACCCAATGTACTTGCTACTGGGATTAGATTTTATCTAGTTTATTCTTTCGAGCTACTTTTCCGCTGGATGTAAAGTGGGATTTTTGCTTCACTTTACTTATCTGTTTGACACTCTGATTATATCTATTATTCCGATTCGTTTATGATTCATTCTTTCATTATTGGATCTATGATTTATCTTCCGCACTCTTGTTATGGTTGTTCATGATTATGTTATTGTTTATGTGGGAGGTTGATCACTCGATACCTGATCTTCGGGCTGTGGATCACACTCTCGGGTATGCCAGATAGGGTACCGGCTGGGAGGGCGTGACATCATCAATATCCATGGGTTTTGGGTCAAACACCATATCTTCTACTGGGATGGCCCACAATGACATCATCCCTCATTTTGGGACATTGGATCAACCCTAAGAGAAATGTTTGACATGGCTTCCTAAGATTTTCAAAGATAGTAAAACTGAAATCACGGTCAAACTTCAAAGTCAACATTAAACAAAACTGAAATCACGGTCCAACTTTAAAGTCAACATTTAAACTAACCCTTCCTTACCCAAAACAGATAGGGTGCCCTGGCTAGGTTTTGGCTGGATTTCACATTCTCCCCCCCTTAAAATAATTTCGTCCTCGAAATTGGGAGAGTGCTTGGTTTCAAAAAGGCAGGGGTACTTTCCTATTATCTTGGCTTCCTTTTCCCAAAGTCCACGGAAAACAAATAACAATAAGTCTAATGTTAGTAAACAAGGAATATATCTGATATGCTTTGAAATCAAATTGAAAGTATGATCATGGCTTCATGAAGATTTCACAAGGATCATGGCGAAGATTAATATGAAGATCATAAAACTTTAAGAATGAAAGGAGAATGTAGAAGAGATGGTTGCAAGAATCAATATGTTGCAAGGATGCAACATCTACTTCATAATCTCAATCTCAAAGAATAAATCATAGCAAGAGTAGATCAATACAACACAAGAGAGATTACAATTCTTTGATTCAAGAAGAGGAGATGAAAAGCTTGAAGTCTTGAAACAATTAGAAGGAATAACAAATCATGAAGATCATACTTGATTTCTCTTCGAAATCATCATGTGGAGAATTCACAAGGTTATAGAGTGTATGGAGATCCACTCTAGAACAGCAGGGATAGAAGGATCAGTCATGGGAATGATTTAAGATCATCCTCCTATCAAAGGGAATGTAAGGCACAAGGAGAAATCGTGAAGAGAATAGATCAGCTTTGGGGTAAACTTCTACCAAACGAAACTAGGAAATTCGTACACCAGAGAATAAATCGAACAATGCATATGGTATATATGTATTTGGTACGACAGCAAGGTTAGGAATAGGTGGGATCTCACATAACCTATGTACGAAGAAGGTAACTGAAATCGTATTCCCTGTAATCGTATTCATACTTTAGCTCTGCAATTAGTCAAAGCCTTTGTGATCAATTCATCAACTGATTTAGCCTTCGGAGGTGAACTCCCGACCCGCATGATTAGGCCACATCTGACGATTGTTTTGCAGGTCATTTATCAGTGATCTAAGGGCTGAGCAGGTTTTTGGACGCATCAGGTATCAAGTTGTAGTCTAAAATTGAATACCGAATCAAATTCAAGTCGAATGATTGCAATGGATTTAAATCAACTAAATAATATTTTAATTAGATTGGGTTTAGAGGCTGAAACATTGGTTCTACTATTGTGGCTTTTACCTTATGATGATCGTTTTGTCACGTTTTGTCACGACTCATCGTATCCTCTCTCTCTCTCTCTCTCTCTCTCTATATATATATATATATATATATATATATATATATATATATATATATTATATATATATATATATATATATATATATATATATATATATATATATTTATTTATTTATTTATTTTGGTGGGATCGTATCCTCTATATGCGTCTATGGTTGATCTCACTCCTGGTGTCCCATCTAGGTTGAATGGGGTGCACTCAAGACGAAGAGCAGTCAGCTTAAGTTGTACTAGACTTCCTTATGTTTGATCCTTTAATATATATTATTTAAAGAAAAATACAAAATGAGAAATGGAGAAAGAACGAAGAACTCAAGGATGAAGGAAGTAGATAAAATTTAGGTTTCAAGAAATGATTGAGCAATTTAAGAATTATGGAATTACCTAACCATGACTCACAGAATTTTCTAACTAAATGTACTTGTATGCAAATTGATGAAACATTTTCAGGGACAGTATTTTAATTTGGTATAGTTTTGAGATGCTTGTGTTTTTCACTAATTATCTAAAGATGTCCTAGAAATTTCTCTAATCTAATATTATTCTGTTGACCTTAAAAGATGGAAGCATGTGGACATCGCTAGCTCTCAAACAAAACAAAACTAGATATATAGTGGTTATTTTGTTTTGAGACTTGCTAGCTATGTGTCCTTAA
The DNA here is from genome assembly GCF_041222555.1 of Hakea prostrata. Classification (NCBI taxonomy): domain Eukaryota; kingdom Viridiplantae; phylum Streptophyta; class Magnoliopsida; order Proteales; family Proteaceae; genus Hakea; species Hakea prostrata. The sequence goes on from NC_142607.1 coordinate 36,590,947, forward strand.
GATTATCCTTTTTTTTTTAAATTTATTGACATGGGTGAGGGAATCACATGACTACTTATTCTACAATCTTAAAATCAAAAAAGTAAAACAATTAATTAATGCTGACTTGTAGATCTAGTAATTTTTTTTACGGACCTCTTTGTTGTGAGGTCTTCTTTTTGTTGGCACGTTTTTACAATAATATTTTATTTAGTCAAATTATTTAATTCGAACATGTATAAATTATTATTTTAAATGCATGTTCTTTGTGAAAAATATTTAGCTTATATTATCGAGATCTAGATATAACCCCACAATTTGTCTTTAGCCGAATCTGATCCAAATGCAAATTGTCATCAGTTTTTTAATTAAATAAAATATATTGTTATTATTTAATTGAAAAATTCAGTTTTAGATCATGTTACACCCCTCGGATTGGATAATTAATATTTACCTTCTGTAAAAAGGTTTCTGGTTTAATTTTTTTGATTAAGCATTCATTGAATAATCAAAGGAGGAAACTATATGTTATTTGTCAGATCTCTGTCTAAAAATGTAAATACATGCAAATTAGCCCTAATAACTTATACTGAAGGCATCATTGGTGTAATAAAAAAGTCACCGATATTTTAATAATTTATTTGACATATTAGTGCACTATTGTGCACTACAGAGAGAGGTGCACAACATATGATCTTTTCCCATGTGAGTATAGCTAACCCCCAAACAAAACAAAACTAGATATATAGTGGCTATTTTGTCTTAAGACTTGCTAGCTACGTGGTCTCTACAATTATCCGCTTTTTTAAAATTTATTGATATGGGTGAGGGAAGCATATGAAGACTTATTCAACAATCTTAAAATTAACAAAGTAGAAAAATTAATTAATGCAAACTTGTGGATCGAGTAATTTTTTTTTATGGGACTTCTTTATTGTGAGGTCTTCTTTTTGTCCCATGTAGTGATATTCTCTCATGAGCCAACTGTGTTGGCACATTTATCTAGCATTATTGTATTTAATTCTATTATTTAATTCGAACATTTATAATTTTTTTAAAATGCATGTTCTTTCGTGAAAAATATTTAGCCTATATTATCGAGATCTAGATACACCCCCATAATTTATCTTTAGCTTAAATCTGATCTAGTCCAAATTGTCATCAATTTTGTAATTGGATAAAATTTATTATTATTATTATTTAATTGAGAACTTCAATTTTAGATCATGTGAGACCCCTCCAGGTTGGTTAATTAATATTTATCATGTGTAAAAATATTTTTGCTTTAATTTTTTTGACTAAGCACTCATTGAATAATCAAACTAGGGAAACTATATGTTATTTGCTAAATCTGTATTTAAAAATGTAAATAGAACAACTCTAAAGAAACATATACAAACTAGACCTAATAACGTATATTGAAGGCATCATTGGTGCAATAAAGGAGTCCATATTTTAATAATTTATTTGGCATATTAGTGCACTATTGTGCGTTGCAGAGAGAGGTGCACAACAAAGGATATTTTCTCATGTGAGTACATCTAACCCTAGACAAAACAAAACTAGATATATAGTAGTTATTTTGTTTGAGACGTGTTAGCTACGTGGTCTTTAAGATTATCCGCTTTTTAAAATTTATCGATATGGATGAGGGAAGCACATGAAGACTTACTCAACAATCTTAAAATTAATAAAGTAGAAAAATTAATTAATGCAAACTTGTGGATCGAGTAATTTTTTTATGGGACTTCATTGTTGTGTGGTCTTCTTTTTGTCCTATGTAGTGATATTCTCTCATGAGCCAACTGGGTTGGCACATTTATCTAGCAATATTTTATGTAATTCGAACATGTATAAACTTTTTTTTAAAGCATGTTCTTTTGTGAAAAATATTTAGCTTATATTATTGAGATGTAGATATACCCCCATAATTTATCTTTAGACTAAATCTGATCTAAGTGCAAATTGTCATCAATTTTTTAATTAAATAAAATATTATTATTATTATTATTTAATTGAGAACTTTAGTTTTAGATCATGTTACACTCTTCCGGTTTGGTTAATTAATATTTATCCTGTATAAAAATATTTTTGCTTTAATTATTGTGACTAAGCATTCATTGAATAATCAAACTAGGGAAACTATATGTTAGTAGCCAAATCTCTATAAAAAATGTAAATAGCACAACTCTAGAGAAATGTATGCAAATTAGCCCTAATAACTTATACTGAAGGCGTAATTGGTGCAATAAAGGAGTCAACGATATTTTAATAACTTATTTGAAATATTAATGCACTATTGTGCACTACAAAGAAGGTGCACAAGAGAAGTTATTTTCCTGATGCGGATCAATTATGCTTCTGGATCCGACTGAGCCTCCTCTCGTATCCAAGACGATGAGTCCTGCAAGAAAGGTTAGATGCGGGCCGGCTTGTATGCGGGGCAGCCGCCTCCGATGGCAAAGTCAGATAATGAACAGAGTAAGGACTCGTGCAAAAGCTACACAAGATTATACTAGTGTATTGGATTGCTTACCAAGGGAGTGCGTCCCTTATCTTATGCCGTGTTACTTACCTTATGTGTTTTTGGTAAGTCCGCCCGACAGGAGCCATCGTATCTCCGGGGATTATGTCTTTCCGTTATTGGTTCCAGCTCTATAGCCGGTGGAGTTGACTTTTTCAATAGGGAGAGACTGCCTGATTTGTTGAGTGTGATGTGCGCTTTGGCCAACACAATCGGTCATGTCCCAATTGACTGCAAAGCCCCATTCGGGCGTAGCCCGTTGATATAGGTACTGATGAGATGACGGATTTGTTCATCTGCCCGGGTAACACCCGATCATCCGGGTTATACTTGGTTGAGTCGGGTTATACCCGTTAGATATAAGCTTCCCGTATCATAAGCCCCCTATCCCGATCTTTGTTCACAAGGTTCGGGATAGCTGGGAAGTTGGACCATCTAGTGTACAAATTTTTATGAGAGTACTGGTTATCCATTACCGTGGTAACAATCGGATGTTGTCCCGAGTGTTGAGGGTAATTCCCAGGTCTTCTTTCTTGATCCCAATCGTTACTCTACATAACTCGGGAGAATGTAGCAGTTCACAATTAAACTCGTTGCTTATCCCGGTCGATGGGAAGACTCTCATCTTGAGCTTTGTTCGGTATTATTGGGAGACTCTAGGAATATTCTCAAAGGATGCATTAAATGTCTGCAATGAAGTGACCAGCCATTTTCATAACGGCTTTCCTCGAGGTCCTCGCCCAGTCCGAGAGTGACACGTCAAACGGCTACGCATAGGCTCATTATGAGTGTCTCAGGGAGATGTATCGTCTCTATTCAGTAACCGTCGATCATCAATGGGTGTAACCTTTCGATCCAGGGACGTAACGCCTCTTCCGGTAGTATAAATAGGAACCTTCCCTTTCATTTTTGTGCCACTGTTTTCTTTGCTCTCGACTAAGAAACGCTCCTGACTTAGTTTTCAAAGTCCTCCAAGCCTTCCGAGTCTTCAAGCAGTAAGTTTCCTTCTTTCTTATGGCCCCAAGGAAATATAAGGCGAAGAGACCAAAAGTGAGCTTGAGGGTTTTTAGGCATCAGCCTAAGGTTCCCGTTCCCGTGTTTTGGGAAAAACGTTGTCGGGCTGAGGGATATGCTAGCGAAGGTGACAGTGACCAAACCAGGAGGTATAATCTAAACGGGGATCGTCTAAAAGACCTTCATGAGCAAACCTCAGATGAGGAGCGATCTGACTCCTGTCGCAGCTCCACCAAAGATGACGATCCTCGGCTTGTTACCGAAATTCTTCAGATGTTTCGTAAGGATAAGGAACAACATGAAGCTCAACCCTTGACCATTCAACCTACTCGAGACGAAATAGAGCCCAAAGTAGAGGCCATTCCCAGTGTTGAGTCTCGGGAAGGTCCTGCTACTGCCTCCGATTCCGCAACTCCTTCTGCCCAGAGTGCTTTGAGACCCGAGTCCACAACCACTTCTCGGGATCCCCCTGCTTCTTATTCCCAAGCTTTTCTTCGAACAGATGTTCCGTCTACCTCCCGGGTCTCTAGATCAAAAGCTCCACCTCGTCCACCTTTTCAACGTCCCAGTGGTTTTCGGGGGGCTATTCCTCGTAAACCCGATCGTAAAAAACTGGATCCTGCTGCTCTTGCGCTGGCCGAATTAGAGCCTTTGAGTCCCTGGCATGTTGATTTTGTCTAGAATTCCTTGGGACCAGAATTTTACCTCTATTCCCTTTTTCCTGAAGACTTAGATAGATTTAAACTTAGCTTTGGTATACCCGAGGGGTATCAAATTATCCTCCCGACTGATAGTCAGAGGGTGAACAGTCCACCAAAGGGATTTTATCCCTTGTACTACGATGCCTTCATCGGGGCTGCGTCTTCCTTTGCACTATCTTTTCGTCGACGTGCTTGACCACTACGGGCTTAGCCCGTCTAACTTGAGCCCGAACAGTTGGCGAATCATGATCAGGTTTGTCGGCTTCTGCCATTCCTTGGGAGTCTTACCGACATTCGGTTGGTTTCATTATTATTACTCCCTTCATCCTCACAGCCAACGCGGTTGGTTTTTTCTTTCCAAAAGAATTTCCTCTTCTAAAGGAAATTTTATTTTGAAAGACTCCCTCCCCTCCACCACCAAGAAGTGGAGGAAATTTAATCTTTTCTTCAAGCCACCTTCTCCCGAGCCCTTCCGTACTCAGTTCCAGGAAGTACCAAAGGAGAAAATTGAATGTCTAAATATCCCAATCGTCCTATATCCCGAGGAGGAGAAATATATCGAGATCATTAACCAGGTCGACGATGATGAATTCGCAGTCCATGGGTATTCCATGGAGTATGAGTCGGTGCTTCAGATATGGGGTTTCTCCCCGAGTAAGTCTTTGTTTTTATTGCTTTTCCCTTGTACATGCTGTGCTGACCTGATTATATCTTCTTTGTTTTGCAGTGAGTCATAACATTTCTAAGGATGATCTGTTGGCGATGGCTCTCGGGAAGATGGATGAGGCAAAAAGGAGAAAGCCTGTGCCTACCAATAAACCTTCTTCTTTGGGAGTGTTGAAGCAAAAACTCCCGCACAAGTTTCCGTACCAGCAAAGATTGCTCCTTCTTCGGGCCGGCCTTCTTCGGAGCCTATAATAGTCAGGATTGAGAAGAGTCCAAAGAAGAAAGCTCCTGCTTCGGGAGCTGAAAAACGAAAGGCAGACGGGATTCCTCGTCTTCCTAAGAGAGTTTGTATTGACGAACCTACTCGGGAGGTTGTGCCCTCTCCTTTAGCTGGCGATCCCAGTTTTAACACTGTTTTTAGTGATTCTGGGTATGCCGAGCAATGGCTGAATCAAGCCACAAATGATGCCGACCAGGTGTATTTGCAGAATCTCCCGAATAAGGAGTTTTTCAAGGAAGGATTCAGGTAATTCCTTCTCCAAGTTCTTCTTTTCCTCCCGACTCTTTATTTTTGTTTATATCTAACATTTCTGCTTCATATACGTTGCTGGGGCCGTCCACATATTTTCTGAGTCTCTTCGAAGGGCTCGGGACCAAGCTAATCAGTTAGCACTGGCCGAGCAGCTCCATGGGAAGTCGAACGTTTGGGCCCGTGCTGCCATTACCCAGAAGGAAGAGGCAGAGAAGAAGTTGAAGGAGGCCAAAGAAAAAGCGGCCAGGTTCAAGAAAGAGAGGGACGTCTTTTCCAAAAGCAAAGGTAAATACAAAGGAAAAGTCAGTGATCTCAAGGAGAGGCTCGGGAAGGTTACCAAAGATTTGAGGGCGTTTGAGGCCCTCTTGGCGGTTGAGAAGAACGAGAAGGCCCAACTGAGGGATGAGTTAACAAAACTGAAGTCCTCGGGGAAGGAGATCTTCAGGCGAGATGTCCTTGAGGAATACTTCGGGACCGAAGAGTTCGGAAAACTTTTGCTAGCCATTGCTACTCCCGCCTTTAAGAGTGGATTACGTGTAGCCTTTAAGAAGGTGTTGGAGCAGACTGAGCTTCCTCGTCCCAACGATCTGAAACTTCTTCTGGATCGCCAGATTTATGATGAACTCAAGCGGCCCCGACCGGATGATCTTCCCGAACTCGAATTCTTCCCTTTTCCTGTTGCCACTGATTATATTGACCCTAGTCCCGAACTGCCTCTTGAGGAAGGAGCGGAAGAGGAGGAGGATAAAGAGAAAGAAGATTCAAGGGCTCAGGAAGAGGCCGAAGATTTTGAAGGTGATGATCCTGAGGAAACTTTCGTCGAGGAGGAAGGCAATGGCTCCCCGACTGAGACTGCTGTAAAGGTACGGGGAGTCCCCTGAAGGTGTGGTCGAGCCTGCCACAAAACATAATCTTCCCAGAAGCCCCTCTGTGAAGAATGATTGAAGATCTTCCAGCTTTTATCTCCTAATCTTTTTATGTAATTCTCCAAAACAATGTAACCATTTGATGAATGAATCAATGATTTTGCTGTTGGTTGTTTGTTGCCTCTTTTTAACTGAATTAGTGCGAATAGAAAGATGGGAATATCCCGAGTGTCTGTTATCTTTTGAAAAATGTTAGTCCTTTTTTAAGGCGCAAAGAGACAAACGGGAAGGACTCGAATGAATGTTATCTTTTAAGAAAAGATGCTAAGTCCTTATAAAAGGCGCAAAGAGAACAAACGGGAAGGTCCCGAATGAATGTTATCTTTTAAGAAAAGATGCTAAGTCCTTATAAAAGATGCAACGAGAACAAACGGGAAGGACCCGAATGTGTGTAATCTTTTTAATAAAAAAGATGTTAAGTCCTTGTAAGAGACACAAAGAGTCAAACGGGAATGACCCGAATGAATGTTATCTTTTAAAAAGATGTAAGTCCTTGTAAAAGGCGCAAGTGTAAACGGGATAGACCTGACACTTATAAAGGCTATTGGTAGAACTTTCTTAAATTCGTGGAATTCCAAGAACGATCCATTAGTTTTCCAGTTTCTATGTCTTTAAGTCGATATGATCCCGACCTTGTTTCTTTGTCTACCAGGTAAGGTCCTTCCTGTGAAACCCAGCCCTAACCTTGACCCGGAAACCTTGTTGTTTGTAGGTCCGATGACCCGAAGTAAAGTAAGAAGTCAGCTTTGGGCCATCCCAGTAGAGGACTTGGTGTCTGGCTTTGAATCCATGAAAGTTGATGATGAGGTTCTATTTATGGAAACTGAATCCTGATGAAGATCTAATTAGTTGATGGACTTGGAGTGCTCTCTATCTTGGTTTGAAGGCATTTCTACCTATTAGGTAAGTCACTTGACTTGTGTGCAAAACCCCTTTAGGTTTGGATTTGATCTGGACCTTCAATTCCCTGTTTTGGCCTTCTTTGTCGGCATTGGTCGATTGATTGGTCGGCTGGGCCGATCGACCAATCCACTCGACCAATGAGTCTTTGTCTTTGGCAATTAGGTTGATTCTTGCTCTATTTAAGTCCAACCTCGAGTCCACTTCGTATTTGCTGCCTCCAAACCCTCTCGGAGCAGACCAAAGACCTCTGCAAGTCATCTCTCTTGCATCCTTGGTGTTTTCTTGACGGATCTTCGTCGGAACTCTTCTTTTTGCATCAAAAGGTATGTCTACTCTCTCTTCTTCTCCTCCATCTTTGTTTTTCTTTCCTTTTTGAGTTGAGACAGTAGAAGAGATGCTGCATCCTCTGTTGCAAACATCTCTGAACATGTTCTCATGATCATCCTAAGGATTTAAGGCTAGAACAATGATCTTAACCATGATCATTGCAAGCTTTTGAAGGATTCATGATCAAACCATGATTTAATCTCTGTTAATCTTCTAATCTGAATTCTGATCTCTTTGGATCTTCTTTCATTGATCATGTTAGTGGTTAATGGTTGTGTTTTCTTTCCATGATCCATAATCCATAGAATTCTAGTTGTTCTCTTCTACCTTACTATGTGTTCTTCATGATGCATGATAGTTACATATATGGTAGGTTATATTTCCTTATTTAGATTTATGCTTCTAAGCCTTATTCCATGAAGACCTATGCATGTTTTCATGTTTTCATTACCGAAAGCAATGATCCATCCTCCTATAGTTCTTGTCCTTGTTTTCTATTTCAAATTCATCAAGATCCATGTTTGAGTTAATTATGGTAACTTTTTGTTTCCTAATTTGGATCTTGATACCTTGATTTGATTAGTGTTTTGAGGTCCCCTATATGCTAGAATACTACTGATGTAGTCTACCCCTTGATTAGTACCCTTTTGAACCACCAAATTCGGGATTTCATATCTTAAAACTCTGATTTTATAGGCTCTCGTCTGCATTGGTCGACTGATTGGTCGTTGGACCACTCGACCAATCCACTCGACCAATGAGTACGGCAACTCCGAATTGGTGCGTTTCGGATGTTTTGATATATTTTCTGTTAGGGATCTTTCCTAATATGTTGTATATACTTGTTTAGGACCTTCTTCTCAAGTTTGCCAAGATCTTACTTGATTTCTTAGGATCCTTTTGCGAGTTATAAAAGGTAAGGATGGTTATTTCCTTAATTACATAGATAGCATGAATCTAGTTTCTATATTGGAATATCATTAATATGTTTCCTAGATTAGATTCTTACAATGATATACTATTTGTTGCATAACTTTGATTACAGTAGCATTACTTATTCATATTGAATTGATTCATGTATGATTTACTTACCAATGTTATACAAGTGATTGTAATACTGATTTCTTTCCATATATGTGGTTACCATATATGTGATGATATGAATTGATGCATGTGTATGCTTACGTATGGTTTGGAAAGGAGAGGTGTCCTTTCGACACTTCTGTCCTTGGACTACTACGGGAATATTATGGGATGTTTCCGGAGATGCCCTCTGGACACCTTCCTAAACTGTTGGATGACATATCTAGGATTGTCTAGTAGTGTTTGGCTAGGATGTCCTGTTATGTCAGACCCTAATCGGAGGGGTATTGAGACCGAACGACCCGTGGTAGCAATGGGGATTCATGGGCGCTCAAGACCGGTAACCAACCCGTGAGAGGACAGGAATCACATTGTGGGGGCCATTTATTGGTAGGGTTGCATATGGTTAGACTTGGGCTCACGGGCGCTTAAGACCGGTAACCAACCCGTGAGAGGACGTGAGAGCTTCCCGTTTACCATATGTGGATGATCAATAGGGTTGATGAGTCCGTAGTCCGAGTTGGTCGGTGCCATAGGATACGCTGACTCTAGTGTGAAGGATACCGGAAAGGATCGTTAGGGACGAGGAATGGAAGTATCTGGATCTGACTTGATGTAACCAAGTAGAAGACTTGCATTTGGCTAGGTTTTACCCTGACATGCGCCAGTACTTATACCAAATGGTTGTGAGAGAGTGTGTTGACTTAACCCCCTGCCAAGGTTTGTCTGAGGGATGAAGGACCCATTACTGCAATCGGCTGCTCAAGACCGGTGAAATGATCCGTGAGAGAATCCAAGATATCTTAAATGGTTGAGGATGTGAGTGGACTTTCCTAAAGAAGTACGGTGCTATGACTTAAAGCATGTACGCCAATAGAGACCAGCATCCATAGAGTTAGATTCATTCATTCATTGTTTGTCTCATATCATATTGCATTTATGTTTGTTATGGAATCCTGCCATTTATGTTATTATGGATTTTAACTGCCTTACTGGGTTTCTTTGAAACTCATTCCTTTATTGTACAATGTTGTTAGACTATCCTGCAGTCTTGAGTATTATGACGGTCCCTATGAAGAAGCGCAAGGCGAAGAGACATATCTCCCGGGGAAGGTGATTGCGGTTACCACAATTACTACGAAGATCCCGCAGTGGTTATGCTCCGTACGATGCTTAGTCCGACCATTGAGTGGAAGCGTCCTTGTGCTATTTATGAGATCTATACATACAAGGATGTCGTCTATAAAGTGGAGAATAATTTAGTTACCCAATGTACTTGCACTCTTTGGGATTAGATTTTGTCTAGTTTATTCTTTAGAGCTACTTTTCATTTGGATGTAAAGTGGGATTTTTGCTTCACTTTACTTATCTGTTTGATACTACGATTATATCTATTATTACGATTCGTTTATGATTCATTCTTTCATTATTGGATCTATGATTTATCTTCCGCACTCTTGTTATGATTGTTCATGATTATGTTATTGTTTATGTGGGAGGTTGATCACTCGATACGATCTTCGGGCTGTGGATCACACTCTCGGGTATGCCGGATAGGGTACCGGCTGGGAGGGCGTGATGATTGGTATCGAGCCCAAGGTTCGAGGAGATCCTAACCACAAAAGACAACAACTGAACATTCTGAGTCATTGATCCGAAATGACTCTTCTACTCTTAGAAGTGAATAATAGAACACTTGAATTAGAAACTTGACCTTTGAGGCATAATGAGAACATTTACGAATAACATACCATAATTATACTTGAACAAATGACACTAATGCAAGGAAAAGAAAAGTGCATAACATACAATAATTAAAGAGAAACAAAATGAACTTCATTAATTTCAAAAGTTTTTACAATGATTACATCTGAAATGCATAAATGGAAAATCCTAAAGTACGGTCTATCTAGGTGATCTACTCGATCTCTGTATGCTACGAACTCCTCTCGCTAGCTGAGTCACACGATGCTCTATCCTATCCTGTCGTGACTCCATCCTCTCGTACATCTGCTCTGTCGACCTCCATCCTCTCTAGCATGGAAGTCATCGATCTCATCTGTGCACCAAGATCCGAAGTCTCCGGAACCGCATGTGAAGGGCCGCTGCCTCGAAGTGTGATGAAGGAAACTCGTGATGCACGAGGCTCGGCCTCGCGCATATCTGTATCATCTCCGGCCTGATCATCACTATCGGGACCGATATCCTCTCCTCCATCCTCTCGATCCCTGATCCTCATCCTACGATTCATCATCATCCTCACCCTACTGGACCGGGAGATCTCTCTAGCGATGTAGTCTCATCGTCGAATGGTCCGAGTCCCAATGGGGTATCCCTGTGATCTAGTGTCCATCGGTGTATCCTCGAAACTCACCCCGAAATGCCGAAGATCAAAGTCGGAAGCCTCCCATAGCAAAGGTTCCGCATGCTAGGCCGCGAGAACTAAGTCCGGCATGACCTGCTGAATGATGTAGGAGAGATCGATCTCGAAGCCCATGTAGATGCGGTAGATGACCAAGGCCTCCATCACGTGACCCGATGGTGATGTCCGGCTTTCGGCATGATGTTTCGGCCGACTATGCGACCAGATAATACGTGCGAGCCCGTCATCCGTCCGCTAGTCCACGGTGTGTAGCATCGACGGCTATCCCATAGCGTAGAGCATATCTCGTGAAGCTCGTACGGCATCGGATGGCTGTCCGGATCTGCTCCTGCGGGTATCCACACACACTGCTTTGTGGATAGTAAGGGACTGCAAGATCTCGGCCGGTGTCCGGGTAGAGAAGCGAATCCGAGTCCGGAGGACCACTGCTCCACGAGGACAAGTGCGAGTGGATGTCCACGGCCTCGAGCCTCCTCTGTGTAAGTAAGGTTGCTTTGAAGAACAACCTCACTAGCTCCGGGTATACCGGCAAATCCTCGGTGAAGAGATGAGTCCTTTGTAAAGTGTCGAACCTCTGCCCGGATCCTAAAGGCTACGAGCTGGCGTAAATGAAGTAGACGCCCCATCTCGATGTTACAATAGCTGAAGTAGGCCTCGTACGGAAACTCGGCTGAGGTGTGTCAAACATGTCCGGTCTCCTAACCTCCTCTCTAGGCTCGAAAGGAACACGACCTCTGCCCCTAAGAGCACCTACGATGCGACCTCGACCTCTACCTCCTCCTCGTCCTCCCCTCTGCATGGTGTATCGTGGAAGAGACAAGAGACATTTCCAATTAGTGCTATTTTAAGATTTGAGCCAAAAGGGTATTTTCGTAATTTTTCGGAAAATTTCAAATTTGGGGGAAATTTGATTTGAACATACTAGCATGTGCGCAATACTTGGAATTTCATGTCTATGAAGTTGTTTTGATGAAAATCGATCGAAAACTTGGATTAAAGCGAAAAATTCAGCAAGAAGGAAATTTGGGGATTTTGCAATTTAGGTCAAAATTGGATTTTTGAAAAGTTGAAATTGGTTAAATCAAATTGTATGGACCTATCTACAATGTCATCTTGAGCATGTAGCATTTGATCTCGTGCGAAAATTTCAAGCGGTTTTGAGAGAAAACGAAATTTTTCTAAAGATATCGATTTCGGTATAAAACTTTGCGAGATGAGCACCAAATGTGTTAAAACTTGTTGTCTATGCATGGCATTGTGTTTAAAACCTAGGGAATATGTTTCTAAGCATTCCTAAGCATGATTTCTAGCATTGGATACAAGTAAAGCATGGTTTTATTGAAATGCAAGCATGAGAAGATGATAATGGAAGGAAGAATGAGAGATTTACCTTGTTTGTGAAGATGGTGTGTTGTGGTGTTGTTGTTGAAGCACTAAATCACCTCAAGAACACTTGTGGGAACTCTTGGAGATTTTCCCTAGAGCTCTCTCACCTTTGGAAGAAGTTAGAATGAGGTTGGAATGTGGAAATGAGGCTTATAATGCGAATTTTCGCATTACTGTCTTCATTGGTCGGCTGATTGGTCGTTGGGTCACTCGACCAACCACTCGACCAATGGTCACGGTGACCTCATTTGCTGTTGAATTTTTGGAAAATGTGATTTTTGCCTTATGGAATATTGTTTGATGACTATATGGATATATTTGAGCATGATTTAAGTTTTCAAATCATTTGGTCAAGTGGATTTTTGATGATTTTAAGTAAAGAGTGGAAGCAAGTTGTTGATGATGTTCTTGGATATCTTGCTTCTGATTTGGAAACCAAGGTGACACACTAGGTGGGAAAAGTTAAGGAAGAGAAGGGAGTTTCACCTTGGGGAGCTCCGGTCTTGTTCGTCAAAAAGAAAGACGGTAGTATGCGCTTGTGCATCGACTACCGTGAGTTGAATAAGTTGACTATCAAGAATAGATATCCGCTGCCCGAGAATCGATGATCTCTTCGATCGGTTGAAGGGTGCAGTTGTGTTCTCGAAGATTGACTTAAGGTCCGGATATCACCAATTGAAAGTGAAGTCTAGTGATATCTTCAAGACGGCTTTCCGAACGCGGTATGGTCACTATGAGTTTAGAGTCATGCCCTTCGGATTGACCAATGCTCTGCGGTGTTCATGGACCTCATGAACCGAGTATTTCATGATGTGCTTGATAAGTTTGTGATTGTTTTCATTGATGACATCTTGATCTATTCGAAGAGCGAAGAAGAGCATGCGAGTCATCTAAGTTTCACTTTGCAAAGGTTGCGGGAAAAGAAGTTGTTTGCTAAGTTTAGCAAGTGTGATTTACGGCTTAAGAGAGTGGTTTTCCTTGGTCATGTAGTTTCAGCCGAAGGTATTCGTGTCGATCTGAAAAAGTCCAAGCTGTGGCTGATTGGGAGAGACCGAAGTCGATAACGGAAATAAGAAGTTTTCTTGGATTGGCGGGTTACTACCGAAGGTTTATTGAGAACTTTTCTCGGTTGGCTGCTCCTATGACTAAGTTGACCGGGAAAGAAGAGAAGTTTGTTTGGTGCGGCGCTTTGTGAGAAGAATTTCCAAGAGTTGAAAGATAGATTGACAAGTGCCCCGGTTTTGACTATACGATAGTTCCGGTGGTATGACGGTTTATACCGATGCGTCAAAGATTGGTTTGGGTTGTGTCCTGATGCAACATGGCAAGGTCGTAGCCTATGCTTCTCGGCAATTGAAGGATTATGAGCGGAATTACCCCACTCACGATCTAGAACTTGCCGCCGTTGTCTTTGCTTTGAAGATTTGGAGACATTATCTTTACGGTGAGAAGATTGCCATTTTCACGGATCATAAGAGTTTGAAATACTTCTTTACCCAAAAGGAGTTGAACATGAGACAAAGGAGATGGTTGGAACTAGTCTCCGATTATGATTGTGATATTCGGTATCATCTGGGAAAGCAAATGTTGTTGCCGATGCTCTTAGTAGGAAGAACCAGAAGAAGACTTTGGATTTGAATGCTTTGAGTTTACCATTGTGGTCTTCTATTGAGAGTTTTGGTTTGGAAATCGTCCACGAGAATTCTGATTTTATTCTTTACGCCATGACGGCAAGATCTGGTCTTAGAGATAAGATTGTTGCTCTGCGAGTTCGATCAAGAGTTTTTGACCAAAGTTGAGAAGATTTCTTCGGATCTGAGTCGGACCCCGACTTTGGTATATCCATGGATGGTGCTTTGTTGTTTAGAGGAAGGGTGTGTGTGTGCTGCAAAGCGATGAAGTTAAGAAAGAAATATTGAAGGAAGCACACCGGTCGGTCTTTCTTTGTACACCCGGGAAGCACCAAGATGTACAAGGACTTGAAGGAACATTTTTGGTGGATTGGTCTAAAGGCGGATGTTGATGATTTTGTTGCCAAGTGTGAGACTTGCCAACGTGTGAAAGCCGTTCGACAACCTCCATCTGGATTACTTCAACCCCTTCCTATTCCTAGTTGGAAGTGGGAAGATATCTCCATGGACTTTGTGACTAGCTTGCCTCGGACAAGTAAAGGCAATGACCTTTGTGTGGGTGATTGTTGATAGGTTGACCAAATCAGCCCATTTCATTCCTATGAAGATCACTCATACTACGGATAAGCTAGCCGGGCTTTATGTGGATAATGTGGTTCGTCTGCATGGTGTGCCATTGAGTATTGTTTCGGATCGTGATCCTAGGTTCACCTCAAGGTTTTGGAATAGTTTGCGGAAGGCCTTGGGAACCCAATTGAACTTGAGTACAGCTCATCATCCACGGTCGATGGACAATACGAGCGGACAATTCGGACATTGGAAGACATGCTCGGATCTTGTGTGGTGGATATGGGTGGTAATTGGGATGAACACCTAGCTTTGGTTGAGTTTGCCTATAACAACGGTTATCAAGCAACAATAGGCATGGCTCCATTCAAGGCTTTGTATGGTAGTACTTGTAGGACACCTTTGTCTTGGTGAGGCAGGTGAAAGAAAAGTCTTAGGTCTGAGATGATTGAAGCTACAAGTGCTATGGTTGATATGATAAGAGAAAGGATTAAGTCTGCCTTGATCGAGGCGAGAAATCTTATCTTGATAAGAGAAGGACCGATTTGGAATTTCAAGTTGGAGAGAAAGTCTTTACGAAGGTCTCACCAATGAAGGGTGTGATGAGATTCAATGTTAAGGGAAAGCTTAGCCCTCGTTACATTGGACCTTTCGAGATTTTGGAAAAGGTTGGACTGTTGCGTATCGATTAGCATTACCTCCGTCTCTTGCTGGTGTGCACAATGTGTTTCATATTTCGATGCTCCGAAAATACATAGAGAATCCGGAACACATTTTGCAGCAAGCACTGAAGGACTTAGTGCTGATTTGACCTATGATGAAGAACCGGCCGAAATCCTGGATAGGAAGGACAAGCGGCTGCGGAATCGCGCCATTCCTTTGGTGAAGATTCGGTGGAAGAACCATACCCCTGAAGAAGCTTCTTGGGAGAAGGAAGAAGACATGAAGGAGAAGTTTCCTTACCTCTTTGGAAGCACGGTGCGCTTTCAATTTCGGGGACGAAATTTCTTTAAGGGGGGAGAATGTGAAACCCAGCCCTAACCTTGACCCGGAAACCTTGTTGTTTGTAGGTCCGATGACCCGAAGTAAAGTAAGAAGTCAGCTTTGGGCCATCCCAGTAGAGGACTTGGTGTCTGGCTTTGAATCCATGAAAGTTGATGATGAGGTTCTATTTATGGAAGCTGAATCCTGATGAAGATCTAATTAGTTGATGGACTTGGAGTGCTCTCTATCTTGGTTTGAAGGCATTTCTACCTATTAGGTAAGTCACTTGACTTGTGTGCAAAACCCCTTTAGGTTTGGATTTGATCTGGACCTTCAATTCCTGTTTTGGCCTTCTTTGTCGGCATTGGTCGTTGATTGGTCGGCGGGGCGAGTCGACCAATCCACTCGACCAATGAGTCTTGTCTTTGGCAATTAGGTTGATTCTTGCTCTATTTAAGTCCAACCTCGAGTCCACTTCGTATTTGCTGCCTCCAAACCCTCTGGAGCAGACCAAAGACCTCTGCAAGTCATCTCTCTTGCATCCTTGGTGTTTTCTTGACGGATCTTCGTCGGAACTCTTCTTTTTGCATCAAAAGGTATGTCTACTCTCTCTTCTTCTCCTCCATCTTTGTTTTTCTTTCCTTTTTGAGTTGAGACAGTAGAAGAGATGCTGCATCCTCTGTTGCAAACATCTCTGAACATGTTCTCATGATCATCCTAAGGATTTAAGGCTAGAACAATGATCTTAACCATGATCATTGCAAGCTTTTGAAGGATTCATGATCAAACCATGATTTAATCTCTGTTAATCTTCTAATCTGAATTCCGATCTCTTTGGATCTTCTTTCATTGATCATGTTAGTGGTTAATGGTTGTGTTTTCTTTCCATGATCCATAATCCATAGAATTCTAGTTGTTCTCTTCTACCTTACTATGTGTTCTTCATGATGCATGATAGTTACATATATGGTAGGTTTTATTTCCTTATTTAGATTTATGCTTCTAAGCCTTATTCCATGAAGACCTATGCATGTTTTCATGTTTTCATTACCGAAAGCAATGATCCATCCTCCTATAGTTCTTGTCCTTGTTTTCTATTTCAAATTCATCAAGATCCATGTTTGAGTTAATTATGGTAACTTTTTGTTTCCTAATTTGGATCTTGATACCTTGATTTGATTAGTGTTTTGAGGTCCCCTATATGCTAGAATACTACTGATGTAGTCTACCCCTTGATTAGTACCCTTTTGAACCACCAAATTCGGATTTCATATCTTAAAACTCTGATTTTATAGGCTCTTTGTCTGCATTGGTCGACTGATTGGTCGTTGGACCACTCGACCAATCCACTCGACCAATGAGTACGGCAACTCCAGAATTGGTCTGCATTTCGGATGTTTTGATATATTTTTCTGTTAGGGATCTTTCCTAATATGTTGTATATACTTGTTTAGGACCTTCTTCTCAAGTTTGCCAAGATCTTACTTGATTTCTTAGGATCCTTTTGCGAGTTATAAAAGGTAAGGATGGTTATTTCCTTAATTACATAGATAGCATGAATCTAGTTTCTATATTTGAATATCATTAATATGTTTCCTAAATTAGATTCTTACAATGATATACTACTGTTGCATAACTTTGATTACGGTAGCATTACTTATTCATATTGAATTGATTCATGTATGATTTACTTACCAATGTTATACAAGTGATTGTAATCTGATTTCTTTCCATATATGTAGTTACCATATATGTGATGATATGAATTGATGCATGTGTATGCTTACGTATGGTTTGGAAAGGAGAGGTGTCCTTTCGACACTTCTGTCCTTGGACTACTACGGGAATATTATGGGATGTTTCCGGAGATGCCCTCTGGACACCTTCCTAAAGCTGTTGGATGACATATCTAGGATTGTCTAGTAGTGTTTGGCTAGGATGTCTGTTATGTCGAGACCCTAATCGGAGGGGTATTGAGACCGAACGACCCGTGGTAGCAATGGGGATTCATGGGCGCTCAAGACCGGTAACCAACCCGTGAGAGGACAGGGAATCACATTGTGGGGGCCATTTATTGGTAGGGTTGCATATGGTTAGACTTGGGCTCACGGGCGCTTAAGACCGGTAACCAACCCGTGAGAGGACGTGAGAGCTTCCCGTTTACCATATGTGGATGATCAATAGGGTTGATGAGTCCGTAGTCCGAGTTGGTCGGTGCCATAGGATACTGCTGACTCTAGTGTGAAGGATACCGGAAAGGATCGTCGGGGACGAGGAATGGAAGTATCTGGATCGACTTGATGTAACCAAGTAGAAGACTTGCATTTGGCTAGGTTTTACCACGACATGCGCCGGTACTTATACCAAATGGTTGTGAGAGAGTGTGTTGACTTAACCCCCTGCCAAGGTTTGTCTGAGGGATGAAGGACCCATTACCAATCGGCTGCTCAAGACCGGTGAAATGATCCGTGAGAGAATCCAAGATATCTTAAATGGTTGAGGATGTGAGTGGACTTTCCTAAAGAAGTACGGTGCTATGACTTAAAGCATGTACGCCAATAGAGACCAGCATCCATAGAGTTAGATTCATTCATTCATTGTTTGTCTCATATCATATTGCATTTATGTTTGTTACGGAATCCTGCCATTTATGTTATTATGGATTTTAAAGCGCCTTCTTGGGTTTCTTTGAAACTCATTCCTTTATTGTACAATGTTGTTAGACTATCCTGCCAGTCTTGAGTATTATGACGGTCCCTATGAAGAAGCGCAAGGCGAAGAGACATATCTCCGGGGAAGGTGATTGCGGTTACCACAATTACTACGAAGATCCCGCAGTGGTTATGCTCCGTACGATGCTTAGTCCGACCATTGAGTGGAAGCGTCCTTGTGCTATTTATGAGATCTATACATACAAGGATGTCGTCTATAAAGTGGAGAATAATTTAGTTACCCAATGTACTTGCTACTGGGATTAGATTTTGTCTAGTTTATTCTTTAGAGCTACTTTTCCATTTGGATGTAAAGTGGGATTTTTGCTTCACTTTACTTATCCGTTTGATACTACGATTATATCTATTATTCTGATTCGTTCATGATTCATTCTTTCATTATTGGATCTATGATTTATCTTCCGCACTCTTGTTATGATTGTTCATGATTATGTTATTGTTTATGTGGGAGGTTGATCACTCGATACCTGATCTTCGGGCTATGGATCACACTCTCGGGTATGCCAGATAGGGTACCGGCTGGGAGGGCATGACACTTCCCATGCTAGAGTTAACTTTCCTTGATTCCTTGGATCTGAAGCCCCAGTTCGTCTTAACACTAGATCTCCCGATCTGTATCTTCGGCCTTTGACCCGAGAGTTGTAGTGTTGTGCTGCTCTTTTTATACGATGTACGATTCATTTGTTGTGCCCTTGTTCGGACTTCTTGCAAAAGGTCTAGGTTCTCCCTTAGGCCCTGATCATTCTGGCTTTCATAAAAAATGTCGTATCGTAACGATCCAGCCAACACCTCTATAGGAGCTAAGGCTTCAGTTCCGTAAGCCAAGCAAAAAGGAGTTTCTCCAGTCGGGGTTCGCACCGTAGTTCTGTACGACCATAGGACACTCGGGAGTTCCTCGACCCACATTGCCCGATTTTTCTCCAATCTCTTCTTGATCCCATCAAGAGGTGTCTGTTGGTGACTTCTACTTGTCCATTGCTCCGGGGGGGGGCAGGGGGGGGGGTGGTGGGGTTTGGGGGGGGGGTGTGCTTTTGGGTTTGGGTCGCCGCCCCCTGTTTGTTTTTTCTTTGGCGGTCCCTGGGGTTCCGGGGTTGCGGAATTTTTTATAACTTTTTTTTTGAAAAAATTTTTTTTTTTTTTTTGGTTTTGGGGGGGAAGGGGGGGGTTGGGCCGTTTTTTTGTTTGTTTGTTTGTTGGTGGGGGGCTTGCCCTGGGGCGGGGGTTGTTGTGGGTGTTGGGGGGGGGGGGGGGGGGGGGTAAGAAGTCGGCTTTGGGCCATCCCGATGGAGGACTTGGTGTCGGCTTTGAATCCATGAAAGTTGATGATGAGGTTCTATTTATGGAAACCGAATCTGATGAAGATCTGATTAGTTGATGGACTTGGAGTGCTCTCTATCTTGGTTTGAAGGCATTTCTACCTATTAGGTAAGTCACTTGACTTGTGTGCAAAACCCCTTTAGGTTTGGATTTGATCCGGACCTTCAATTCCCTGTTTTGGCCTTCTTTGTCGGCATTGGTCGACTGATTGGTCGGTGGGCCGATCGACCAATCCACTCGACCAATGAGTGCTTTGTCTTTGGCAATTAGGTTGATTCTTGCTCTATTTAAGTCCAACCTCGAGTCCACTTCGTATTTGCTGCCTCCAAACCCTCCGGAACGAACCAAAGACCTCTGCAAGTCATCTCTCTTGCATCCTTGGTGTTTTCTTGACGGATCTTCGTCGGAACTCTTCTTTTTGCATCAAAAGGTATGTCTACTCTCTCTTCTTCTCCTCCATCTTTGTTTTTCTTTCCTTTTTGAGTTGAGACAGTAGAAGAGATGCTGCATCCTCTGTTGCAAACATCTCTGAACATGTTCTCATGATCATCCTAAGGATTTGAGGCTAGAACAATGATCTTAACCATGATCATTGCAAGCTTTTGAAGGATTCATGATCAAACCATGATCTAATCTCTTGTTAAACATCTGATCTGATCTAATTCTGATCTCTTTGGATCTTCTTTCATTGATCATGTTAGTGGTTAATGGTTGTGTTTTCTTTCCATGATCCATAATCCATAGAATTCTAGTTGTTCTCTTCTACCTTACTATGTGTTCTTCATGATGCATGGTAGTTACATATATGGTAGGTTTTATTTCCTTATTTAGATTTATGCTTCTAAGCCTTATTCCATGAAGATCTATGCATGTTTTCATGATTTTCATTACCGAAAGCAATGATCCATCCTCCTATTGTTCTTGTCTTTGTTTTCTATTTCAAATTCATCAAGATCCATGGTTGATCTAATTATGGTAACTTTTTGTTTCCTAATTTGGATCTTGATGTCTTGATTTGGATTGGTGTTTTGAGGTCCCCTATATGTTAGAATACTACTGATGTAGTCTACCCCTTGATTAGTACCCTTTTGAACCACCAAATTCGGATTTCATATCTTAAAACTCTGATTTTTTAGGCTATCGTATGCATTGGTCGTCGATTGGTCGTTGGACCACTCGACCAATCCACTCGACCAATGGGTACAGCAACTCCAGAATTGGTCTGTGTTGGATGTTTTGGTATCTTTTTTGTTAGGGATCTTTCCTAATATCTTGTATATACTTGTTTAGGACCTTCTTCTCATGTTTGCCAAGATCTTACTTGATTCTTAGAATCCCTTTGCAAGTTATAAAAGGTAAGGATGGTTATTTCCTTAATTACATAGATAGCATGAATCTAGTTTCTATATTTGAATATCATTGATATGATTCCTAAATTAGATTCTTACAATGATATACTACTGTTGCATAACTTTGATTACAGTAGCATTACTTATTCATATTAAATTGATTCATGTATGATTTACTTACCAATGTTATACAAGTGATTGTAATTATTGATTTCTTTCCATATATGAAGTTACCATATATGTGATGATATGAATTGATGCATGTGTATGCTTAAGTATGGTTTGGAAAGGAGAGGTGTCCTTTTGACACTTCGTCCTTGGACTACTACGGGAATATTATGGGATGTTTCCGGAGATGCCCTCTGGACACCTTCCTAAACTGTTGGATGACATATCTAGGATTGTCTAGTAGTGTTTGGCTAGGATGTCCTGTTATGTCGGACCCTAATCGGAGGGGTATTGAGACCGAACGACCCGTGGTAGCAATGGGGATTCATGGGCGCTCAAGACCGGTAACCAACCCGTGAGAGGACAGGAATCACATTGTGGGGGCCATTTATTGGTAGGGTTGCATATGGTTAGACTTGGGCTCACGGGCGCTTAAGACCGGTAACCAACCCGTGAGAGGACGTGAGAGCTTCCCGTTTACCATATGTGGATAACCAATAGGGTTGATGAGTCCGTAGTCAGGGACTATGAGGACTCTAGTGTGAAGGATACCGGAAAGGATCGTCAGGGACGAGGAATGGAAGTATCTGGATCTGACTTGATGTAACTAAGTAGAAGACTTACATTTGGCTAGGTTTTACCCTGACATGCGCCAGTACTTATACCAAATGGTTGTGAGAGAGTGTGTTGACTTAACCCCTGCCATGGTTTGTCCTGAGGGATGAAGGACCCATTACCAATCGGCTGCTCAAGACCGGTGAAACGATCCGTGAGAGAATCCAAGATATCTTAAATGGTTGAGGATGTGAGTGGACCTTCCTAAAGAAGTACGGTGCTATGACTTAAAGCATGTCTGCCAATAGAGACCAGCATACATAGAGTTAGATTCATTCATTCATTGCTTGTCTCATATCATATTGCATTTATGATTGTTCTACGGAATCCTGCCATTTATGTTATTATGGATTTTAAGCGCCCTTCTTGAGTTTCTTTGAAACTCATTCCTTTATTGTACAATGTTGTTAGACTATCCTGCAGGTACTGAGTACTATGACGGTCCCTATGAAGAAGTGCAAGGCGAAGAGGCATATCTCCAGGAAGGTGATTGCGGTTACCACAGTTACTCTGAAGATTCCGCGAGTGGTTATGCTTCGTACGATGCTTAGTCCGACCATTGAGTGGAAGCGTCCTTGTGCCATTTATGAGATTTACACTTATAAGGATGTTGTCTATAAAGTGGAGAACAATTTAGTTACCCATTGTACTTACTACTGGGATTAGATTTTGTCTAGTTTATTCTTTTAGAGCTACTTTTCCGCTGGTTGTAGAGTGGGATATTTGCCTCACTTTACTTATCTGTTTGATACTCTGATTATATCTATTATTCTGATTCATTTATGATTCATTCTTTTTTTATTGGATCTATGATTTATCCTCCGCACTTTTATTATGGTTGTTCATGATTATGTTATTGTTTATGGGGGAGGTTGATCACTCGATACCTGATCTTCGGGCTGTGGATCACACTCTCGGGTATGCCAGATAGGGTCTTGGTGGGAGGGCGTGATGATTGGTATCGAGCCCAAGGTTCGAGGAGATCCTAACCACAAAAGACAACAACTGAACATTCCTGAGTCATTGATCCGAAATGACTCTTCTACTCTTAGAAGTAAATAATAGAACACTGAATTAGAAACTTGACCTTTGAGGCATAACAGAACATTTCAGAATAACATACCATAATTATACTTGAACAAATGTCACTAATGCAAGGAAAAGAAAGGTGCATAATATACAATAACTAAAGGGAAACAAAATGAACTTTATTAATTTCAAAGGTTTTTACAATGATTACATCTGAAATGCATAAATGGAAATCCTAAGGTACAGTCTATCTAGGTGATCTTCTCTGATCTCTATATGCTCTGAACTCCTCCGCTAGCTGAGTCACCTAATGCTCTATCCTATCCTGTCGTGACTCCATCCTCTCGTACATCTGCTCTGTCGACCTCCATTCTCTCTAGCATGGAAGTCATCGATCTCATCTGTGCTCCAAGATCGAAGTCTCCGGAAGCGCATGTGAAGGGCCACCGCCTCGAAGTGTGATGAAGGAAACTCGTGATGCA
Source organism: Hakea prostrata (assembly GCF_041222555.1). Lineage (NCBI taxonomy): Eukaryota > Viridiplantae > Streptophyta > Magnoliopsida > Proteales > Proteaceae > Hakea > Hakea prostrata. The sequence continues at coordinate 36,614,245 of NC_142607.1, forward strand.
CGAGGCTCAGCCTCGTGCATATCTGCATCATCTCCGGCCTGATCATCACTATCAGGACCGATAATCCGTGCAGAATCCGTCATCCGTCCGCTGGTCCACGAAGTGAAGCATCGACGGCTATCCCATAGCGTAGAGCATATCTCGCGAAGCTCGTACGGCATCGGATGGCTGTCCGGATCCGCTCCTGCAAGTATCCACACACCTTTGTGGATAGTAAGGAACCTGCAAGATCTCAGCCGGTGTCCGGGTAGAGAAGCGAATCCGAGTACGGAAGACCCCTGCTCCGAGGACAAGTCTAAGTGGATGTCCTTGGCCTCGAGCCTCCTCCGTGTAGGTAAGGTTCTGTGAAGAACAACCTCACTAGTTCCGGGTATACCGGCAGATCCTCGGTGAAGAGATGAGTCCACTGCAATGTGTCGAATCTCTGCCGAATCCTAAAGGCTTTGAGCTGGCGTAAGTGAAGTAGACGTCCCATCTCGATATTGCGATGGCTCGAAGTAGGCCTCGTAAAGGAACTCGGCTTCGAGGTGTGTCAAACATGTCTGGTCTCCTAACCTCCTGTCTAGGCTCTGAAGGAACCTGACCTCTGCCCCTAAGAGCACCTACAATGCGACCACGACCTCTACCTCGTCCTCGCCCTCCCCTCTGCATAGTGGGTATTTGTGAAAGAGACAAGAGACAATTCCAGTTAGTGCTATCTTAAGATTCGAGCCAAAAGGGTATTTTCGTAATTTTTCGGAAAATTTCAAATTCGGGGGAAATTTGATTTGAATATACTAGCATGTGCACAATACTTGGAATTTCCTGTCTATGAAGTTTGTTTGATGAAAATCGATCGGAAACTTGGATTAAAGCGAAAATTCAGCAAGAAGGAAATTTGGGGATTTTGCAATTTAGGTCAAAATTGGATTTTTGAAAAGTTGAAATGGGTTAAATCAAATTGTATGGACCTATCTACAATGTCATCTTGAGCATGTAGCATTTGATCTCGTGCGAAAATTTCAAGCGGTTTGAGAGAAAACGGAATTTTTCTAAAGATATCGATTTCGGTATAAAAACTTTGCGAGATGAACACCATCATTTCAAAACTTGTTGTCTATGCATGGCATTGTGTTTAAAACCTAGGGAATATGTTTCTAAGCATTCCTAAGCATGATTTCTAGCATTGGATACAACTAAAGCATGGTTTTATTGAAATGCAAGCATGAGAAGATGAAAGTGGAAGAAAGAATGAGAGATTTACCTTGTTTGTGAAGATCGTGTGTTGTGGTGTTGCGGTTGAAGCACCAAATCACCTCAAGAACACTTGTGAGAACTCTTGGAGACTTTCCCTAGAGCTCTCTCACCTTTGGAAGAAGTTAGAATGAGGTTGGAATGTGAAAGTGAGGCTTATTATGCGAATTTCCGCATTCTGTCTGCATTGGTCGACTCATTGGTCGACCGGGTCAGTCGACCAATCACTCGACCAATGGTCACAGAGACCTCAATTGCTGTTGAATTTTTGGAAAATGTGATTTTTGCCTTATGGATTATTGTTTGATGACTATATGGATGTATTTGAGCATGATTTAAGTTTTCAAATCATTTGGACTTGTGGTTTATGTTGAAACTTCGAAATTCGGTATTTTGATGTTCTCGGTTTTTGCGGGAATGGTTACTCCGAGAAGTGGGCGTGGTGAATCCGGTGGTCATGGAGGTGGTGAAATACCTCGGGGAGGTGGTGAAGTACCTCATGGAGGTGGTGAGATACCAAATGTTGATCAGGGGTACTCATGAGATACCAGGTGCCCCGAATGTTGGAAGTTTTCGAGATATTGCCAATATTATGGGCAATATGATGAAGCGACAAGCAGCTCGGTTCAACCAGATGTTGGTGGGTTTCATGACTCTGCATAATGAGACCCGGGCTGGTGCTAATGTGAATCCTCATGCCGCAGTCCTGAATGCGGGGAGGTTTAGCTGGAACTCCTCATACTCCTTTGATGGAGAGTTTTTTCGAAGATGCAAGTACCCACTTTCACTGGAGTTACCAAGGACCCCTTGTTTCCTAACAAGTGGCTTCGTGAGTTGGAGAAGGCTTTCCGACATCTGCAATGCTCGGAAGCTCGGAAGATTTTGTTTGTTGAACGAAGTTGCAACAAGAAGCTGATGCATGGTGGATCTCCACTCGGCTGTTTTGGAAGGTTTGCATGCGGAGGGAGTTGTTCAAAGAGGCTTTTTGTATGAATTACTTTCCCGAGGCGGTAAAAGATGCGAAGGAAGCTGAGTTCATGATTCTTACTCGGGGATCTCTGTCTGTGTTGGAGTACCAACGGAAGTTCTAGGAGCTTCATTTCTTTGCTCCAGATTCTCCGAAGGATGACCTCGCGAAAGCAAAGAAGTTCTTCAAAGGATCGCCGCCTGCCATTAAAGCTTACCTCACGGTCCAGCCTATAGTGAGCTATGCTCAAGTGGTGCGAGAACTCGAAGAAGTTGGAAGAAACGAGAGAAGGAAAGTGCTCGTGTGCAAAAGCCACGGCGATCAAGGAATTCTTGTTTGGTGGATCGTAATGACCGTCGTTTTGTGAGACCTACACCCTACCCCACTCCTACCTTTCGGGCTAAGAGTGTAGGTCGAACACGGGTTTTCAGCAGCCCGTCCGGTTTAGACAAGTATAGCGGAAACCGACCACCACAAGGCAAGTGCAAGTGCAAGGCCTTTTGTTCGGGAAGCCCTCTGTTGCAGCCACCCCTGTTGGATCCAGCAATCTGTTTGCTTCTACTTGCAAGCAAGCTGGTCATTTTGCTCGTGCCTGTCCGAAGGCGGCCCAGCAGCCTGACCCCGGTGGTGAAGAGTGCTCCTGCTCCTCCCTCCCCGGTAGAGTTTTCAGTATTTCCAGTCTTGAGCGGGATCCAAGCCATGAAGTGATTACAGGTACATTGTTAGTTGCTTCTATTTCTGCATTTGTCATATTTGATACGGGTGCATCTCATTCGTTCATGTCATCTGCATTCATCAAGAAGACTAACCTAATCCCGAGAAGTTGTCTAGTTGTTTATTGATTAGTACACCTACTGGTCTGTTGTGAAACTAGATAAGGGGTTATCTAAATGTCCTGTGTTGATTGGTGAGAAGAACTTGGAAGCCAATTTTGTAATTCTTGACATGAAGGACTTCGATGTTATTTTGGGAATTGATTGGTTGACAGCCCACAAAGCTGTGTTCCTTTGTTCCTCAAGGAAGATTCAGTTCCATATTTGTGGAAGTCCGGTCTTTGAATTTCAGGGTGAAAAGAGAAGGGTTTGTAAGAAGGTCTTGTCTGCCTGACTGATGCAAGTCTATGCCCTAGTGGATGATGCTTCATCTGAAGGCAAGGGTATAGTGGAGAAAAGAGTCGATGAAGTCGAGTTGTCTGCGACTTTGTTGATGTCTTCCCCGATGATCTATCGGGAGTGCCTCCGGACAGGGGATGTCGAATTTTCTATTGATCTCGTCCCTGATGCCGCTCCGGTATCTAAAGCTCCGTATAGGATGGCTCCTACTGAGTTGAAAGAGTTGCAAAATCAGTTGAATGAGCTCATTGATAGAGGTTTCGTACAGCCTAGTGTGTCACCTTGGGGAGCTCCGGTCTTGTTCGTCAAGAAGAAAGATGGTAGTATGCGCTTGTGCATCGACTCACCGTGAGTTGAATAAGTTGACTATCAAGAATAGATATCCGCTGCCCGAGAATTGATGTTCTCTTCGATCGGTTGAAGGGTGCAGTTGTGTTCTCAAAGATTGACTTAAGGTCCGGATATCACCAATTGAAAGTGAAGTCTAGTGATATCTTCAAGACAGCTTTCCGAACGCGGTATGGTCACTACGAGTTTAGAGTCATGCCCTTCGGATTGACCAATGCTCCTGCGGTGTTCATGGACCTCATGAACCGAGTATTTCATGATGTGCTTGATAAGTTTGTGATTGTTTTCATTGATGACATCTTGATCTATTCGAAGAGCGAAGAAGAGCATGCGAGTCATCTAAGTTTCACGTTGCAAAGGTTGCGAGAGAAGAAGTTGTTTGCTAAGTTTAGCAAGTGTGATTTCTGGCTTAAGAGAGTGGTATTCCTTGGTCATGTAGTTTCAGCCGAAGGTATTCGTGTCGATCTGAAAAGGTCCAAGCTGTGGCTGATTGGGAAAGACTGAAGTCAGTAACGGAAATAAGAAGTTTTCTTGGATTGGCGGGTTACTACCGAAGGTTTATTGAGAACTTTTCTCGGTTGGCTGCTCCTATGACTAAGTTGACCAGGAAAGAAGAAAAGTTTGTTTGGTTTGACGCCTGTGAGAAGAATTTCCAAGAGTTGAAAGATAGATTGACAAGTGCCCCGGTTTTGACTATACCTGATAGTTCCGGTGGTATGACAGTTTATACCGATGCGTCAAAGATTGGTTTGGGTTGTGTACTGATGCAGCATGGCAAGGTCGTAGCCTATGCTTCTCGGCAATTGAAGGATTATGAGTGGAATTACCCCACTCACGATCTAGAACTTAACGCCGTTGTCTTTGCTTTGAAGATTTGGAGACACTACCTTTACGGTGAGAAGATTGCCATTTTCACGGATCATAAGAGTTTGAAATACTTCTTTACCCAAAAGGAGTTGAACATGAGACAAAGGAGATGGTTGGAACTAGTCTCGATTATGATTGTGATATTCAGTATCACCCTGGGAAAGCAAACGTTGTTGCTGATGCCCTTAGTAGGAAGAACCAGAAGAACACTTTGGATTTGAATGCTTTGAGTTTACCATTGCGGTCTTCTATTGAGAGTTCTGATTTGGAAATCGTCCCTGAGAATTCTGATTTTATTCTTTCTGCCATGACGGCAAGATCTGGTCTTAGAGATAAGATTGTTGCTCTGCAGAGTTCTGATCAAGAGCTTTTGATCAAAGTTGAGAAGATTTCTTCGGATCCTGAGTCGGACCCCGACTTTGGTATATCTATGGATGGTGCTTTGTTGTTTAGGGGAAGACTGTGCGTGCCTGCAAATGAAGAAGTTAAGAAAGAAATATTGAAGGAAGCACACCAGTCAGTCTTTACTATACACCCGGGAAGCACCAAGATGTACAAGGACTTGAAGGAACATTTTTGGTGGATTGGTCTAAAGGCGGATGTTGATGATTTTGTTGCCAAGTGTGAGACTTGCCAACGTGTGAAAGCCGTCCGACAACCTCCATCTGGATTACTTCAGCCTCTTCCTATTCCTAGTTGGAAGTGGGAGGATATCTCCATGGACTTTGTGACTAGCTTGCCTCGGACAAGTAAAGGCAATGACCATTGTGTGGGTGATTGTTGATAGGTTGACCAAATCAGCCCATTTCATTCCTATGAAGATCACTAATACTCTGGATAAGCTAGCAAGGCTTGATGTGGATAATGTGGTTCGTCTGCATGGTGTGCCTTTGAGTATTGTTTCGGATCGTGATCCTAGGTTCACCTCAAGGTTTTGGAATAGTTTGCAGAAGGCCTTGGGAACCCAATTGAACTTGAGTACAGCTCATCATCCACGATCGATGGACAATCCGAGCGGACAATTCGGACATTGGAAGACATGCTCAAATCTTGTGTGGTGGATATGGGTGGTAATTGGGATGAACACCTAGCTTTGGTTGAGTTTGCCTATAACAACAGTTATCAAGCAACAATAGGCATGGCTCCATTCAAGGCTTTGTATGGCAGTACTTGTAGGACACCTTTGTCTTGGATCGAGGCAGTGAAAGAAAAGTCTTAGGTCCTGAAATGATTGAAGCTACGAGTGCTATGGTAGATATGATAAGAAAAAGGATTAAGTCGCTTGAGTCAAGACAGAAATCTTATGCTGATAAGAGAAGGACCGATTTGGAATTTCAAGTTGGAGAGAAAGTTTTTCTGAAAGTTTCTCCAATGAAGGGTGTGATGAGATTCAATGTTAAGGGAATGCTTAGCCCTCGCTACATTGGACCTTTCGAGATTTTGGAAAAGGTTGGACCTGTTGCGTATCGATTAGCATTACCTCCGCCTCTTGCTGGTGTTCACAATGTGTTTCATATTTCGATGCTCCGAAAATACATAGAGAATCCGGAACACCTTTTGCAGCAAGCACCTGAAGGACTTAGTGCTGATTTGACCTATGATGAAGAACCGGCCGAAATCTTGGATAGGAAGGACAAGCAACTGTGGAATCGCACCATCCCTTTGGTGAAGATTCGGTGGAAGAACCATACCCCTGAAGAAGCTTCTTGGGAGAAGGAAGAAGATATGAAGGAGAAGTTTCCTTACCTCTTTGGAAGCACAGGTACGCTTTCAATTTCGAGGACGAAATTTCTTTAAGGGGGGGAGAATGTAAAACCCAGCCCTAACCTTGACCCGGAAACCTTGTTATTTGTATGTCCGATGACCCGGAGTAAAGTAAGAAGTCAGCTTTGGGCCATCCCAGTGGAGGACTTGGTGTCTGGCTTTGAATCCATGAAAGTTGATGATGAAGTTCTATTTATGGAAACTAAATCCTGATGAAGATCTGATTAGTTGATGGACTTGGAGTGCTCTCTATCTTGGTTTGAAGGCATTTCTACCTATTAGGTAAGTCATTTGACTTGTGTGCAAAATCCCTTTAGGATTGGATTTGATCTGGGCCTTCAATTCCCTGTTTTGGTCTTCTTTGTCGACGCATTGGTCGACTGGGCCGATCGACCAATCCACTCGACCAATGAGTCTTGTCTTTGGCAATTAGGTTGTTCTTGCTCTATTTAAGTCCAATCTCGAGTCCACTTCGTATTTGCTGCCTCCAAACTCTCTGGAACGAACCAAAGACCTCTGCAAGTCATCTCCCTTGCATCCTTGGTGTTTTCTTGACGGATCTTCGTCGAAACTCTTCTTTTTGCATCAAAAGGTATGTCTACTCTCTATTCTTCTCCTCCATCTTTGTTTTTCTTTCCTTTTTGAGTTGAGACAGTAGAAGAGATGCTGCATTCTCTGTTGCAAACATCTCTGAACATGTTCTCATGATCATCCTAAGGATTTGAGGCTAGAACAATGATCTTAACCATGATCATTGCAAGCTTTTGAAGGAATCATGATCTAATCTTGTTAAACATCTGATTTGAATTCTGATCTCTTTGGATCTTCTATGTTGATCATGTTAGTAGTTAATTACTGTGTTTTCGTTCCATGATCCATGATCTATCAACCTCTAATTGTTCTCTTCTACCATACTATGTGTTCTTCATGAAGCATGGTAGTTACATATATGGTAGGTTTTATTTCCTTATTTAGATTTATGCTTCTAAGCCTTGTTCCTTGAAGATCTAAGTATGTTTTCATGAAACCTTTACCTGAAGCAATGATCCATCCTCCTATTATTCTTGTCTTTGATTTCTATTTCGAATTCATCAAGATCCATGGTTGATCTAATTATGGTAACTTTTTGTTTCCTAATTTGGATCTTGATGTCTTGTTTGGATTGGTGTTTTGAAGTCCCCTATATGTTAGAATACTACTGATGTAGTTTACCCCTTGATTAGTACCCTTTTGAACCACCAAATTCGGATTTCATACCTTAAAACTCTGTTTTTTTTAGGCTACTGTCTGCATTGGTCGACTGATTGGTCGATTGGACCGATCGACCAATCCACTCGACCAATGGGTACAAGCAACTCAGAATTGGTCTGTGTTGGATGTTTTGGTATCTTTTTTGTTAGGGATCTTTCCTAATATGTTGTATATACTTGTTTAGGACCTTCTTCTCAAGTTTGCCAAGATCTTACTTGATTCTTAGAATCCCTTTGCAAGTTATAAAAGGTAAGGATGGTTATTTCCTTAATTACATAGATAGCATGAATCTAGTTTCTATATTTGAATATCATTGATATGATTCCTAAATTAGATTCTTACAATGATATACTCTTGTTGCATAACTTTGATTACGGTAGCATTACTTATTCATATTAAATTGATTCATGTATGATTTACTTACCAATGTTATACAAGTGATTGTAATTATTGATTTCTTTCCATATATGAAGTTACCATATATGTGATGATATGAATTGATGCATGTGTATGCTTAAGTATGGTTTGGAAAGGAGAGGTGTCCTTTTGACACTTCGTCCTTGGACTACTACGGGAATATTATGGGATGTTTCCGGAGATGCCCTCTGGACACCTTCCTAAACTGTTGGATGACATATCTAGGATTGTCTAGTAGTGTTTGGCTAGGATGTCCTGTTATGTCAGACCCTAATCGGAGGGGTATTGAGACCGAACGACCCGTGGTAGCAATGGGGATTCATGGGCGCTCAAGACCGGTAACCAACCCGTGAGAGGACAGGGAATCACATTGTGGGGGCCATTTATTGGTAGGGTTGCATATGGTTAGACTTGGGCTCACGGGCGCTTAAGACCGGTAACCAACCCGTGAGAGGACGTGAGAGCTTCCCGTTTACCATATGTGGATAACCAATAGGGTCGATGAGTCCGTAGTCAGGGACTATGAGGACTCTAGTGTGAAGGATACCGGAAAGGATCGTCAGGGACGAGGAATGGAAGTATCTGGATCGACTTGATGTAACTAAGTAGAAGACTTGCATTTGGCTAGGTTTTACCCCGACATGCGCCAAGACTTATACCAAATGGTTGTGAGAGAGTGTGTTGACTTAACCCCCGCCATGGTTTGTCCTGAGGGATGAAGGACCCATTACCAATCGGCTGCTCAAGACCGGTGAAATGATCCGTGAGAGAATCCAAGATATCTTAAATGGTTGAGGATGTGAGCGGACTTTCCTAAAGAAGTACGGTGCTATGACTTAAAGCATGTCTGCCAATAGAGACCAACATACATAGAGTTAGATTCATTCATTCATTGCTTGTCTCATATCATATTGCATTTATGATTGTTCTGGAATCCTGCCATTTATGTTATTATGGATTTTAATCGCTTTTTGAGTTTCTTTGAAACTCATTCCTTTATTGTACAATGTTGTTAGACTATCCCGCAGTGCTGAGTACTATGACGGTCCCTATGAAGAAGCGCAAGGCGAAGAGGCATATCTCCGGGGAAGGTGATTGCGGTTACCACAATTACTCTGAAGATTCCGCGAGTGGTTATGCTCCGTACGATGCTTAGTCCGACCATTGAGTGGAAGCGTCCTTGTGCCATTTATGAGATTTACACTTATAAGGATGTTGTCTATAAAGTGGAGAACAATTTAGTTACCCATTGTACTTACTACTGGGATTAGATTTTGTCTAGTTTATTCTTTTAGAGCTATTTTTCCGCTGGTTGTAGAGTGGGATATTTGCCTCACTTTACTTATCTGTTTGATACTCTGATTATATCTATTATTCTGATTCATTTATGATTCATTCTTTTTTTATTGGATCTATGATTTATCTTCCGCACTTTTATTATGGTTGTTCATGATTATGTTATTGTTTATGTGGGAGGTTGATCACTCGATACCTGATCTTCGGGCTGTGGATCACACTCTCGGGTATGCCAGATAGGGTACCGGCTGGGAGGGCGTGACACAAACAACTACCACAAATAATAATTTAATGATCCCCAAAGATGACAATTAGATGTTTTCTGGGAAACGAGGTTTCATCTGTACCAGTTTTAAGTAAAATTCAACTACATCTTCAGAATATTTTCTTTAAAAAAAAAAAAAAAATGTTTTAGTTGGTCCCCTCAATTCCCAGAAATCTACAGAAGCATTGTAGTGTGAATAGGGGTGTCAATGGTTCGGGTTGGGCCGGTTTCGGGCTGAAAAACACTCAGCCCAAACACGGCCCATTAAAAAAATAACGGTTTCGGGTCGATGCGGATTGGGTTCGGGCTGACTAACGGTTTAGAATTGGGTTTACTAACGGTTTGGGTTTGGTTTTATTAGCGGTATGTTTTGAGTACCTTATTGATATGTGAAATTTATCAAGAGTATGTGAACACATATAACCATTAAGTTATCTCCGAGTCTTTTGTGTTGGGTGTTTAAAATCAAAAACTTTTTTTCTACAAAACAATAAAACTTAAAGAACTAATAGATACTAATATACAAAAGAAAGCTGTCATCTTAATGAATTTTAGTGGGTTGTCTTTGCTTATTTTCCTCTCCCTTTTTAATACTCGTAAAAATAAATCAAAAGAAAGCATTAAAAGATTTTCAAATGATAATACATTTGCTAAATATTTACTAAGCCCATCTTCCAAATGGTGAAAGCTTTGACAAGTTTGATGTTTGTATATTCCAAAGCAAAATAATTAAGGAAAACAATGGATACTTGGGGGTTTTCTTGTCTTTTACATTTAAATTTAATTTAATTTATTTCTTTATAACGGGTTTAACGAGTCGGTTAGGATTCGGGCCAAACGGTTCGGGCTAACGGGCCACACGGCCCAGCCCGAACCATTGCGGGCTGAGGTTGTTCAGCCCAAACACAGTCCATTAAGCTTCGGTTCGGGCCGGTTTGGGCTATAGCGGGCCGGTCGGTCAGGTTTTAACGATTCGGGTTAGGTTTTGACACCCTTAAGTGTGAAGGAGGCAGGGGCTTCCTTTGTATGGTTGAGCATGTGAAGCATGCTCATCTCTGTTACCATTCAATCCATGAGACAAGGACAGCCATTTGTCTATTCCTGGTAAGTGGTCTTAATCGGTTTCTGCAATTGGAGTAATGGACACTATCCAAGATTCCAAGATATTAAAGATTGTCTGACCTGAGAAAAGAACATGTCCACATGATTCTAATCCTTAGCATCATTATCAATGAGTAAGAAGAAAAGGCTCCAACAGACAATAAAAGATGGAAATGGTAAAGGAACAGAGCAATCAACAAGGAACAGAAGTAACAACCTAAAAAGAAAAACAGAGGAAAATATCTTTCTTTCTGCTCCCAACTCAATCTTTTGATTGAAAATAATCATAACTTGCTGAAAACAAAAAAAAATTCCAGCATAAACAACTACAAATGCTTACTTTCACTAGGGAACACCCACTAACAATCAAATAATATTACATACCAAAGGCACTCACAACCCAGGCTTTTTTCCCAGTTCAGGACTCAACTGTCTCTGTGAGGAATACTAAACAAATCTCCCCTTCAGGAGTTTACAAGAAAATTATGCAAAATAATTACTGGGTAGTAGATTGGAAGTGTCTTCTCCACAGGATTTTGCTTAAGTAGTTAGTTAGAATCATCCCCTGTTCAGCTAAGCTTGAATAATTTCTTCTACTTTGATTTCTTCCCCAAAGATCCAAAAAGATTGGGGTCAGCCTGGTAGTATACAATATCCCCTGTGTCACTAACAAAGTGGTTTTTCTTCATACTTCTTATTAGAGATCCAATCAAGTGAAATGGTAGAGGACTGGATTTCTTGGGTTCCCTGGATTTCTTGCTTACTTTCACTAGGGAACACCCACTAACAATCAAATAATATTACATACCAAAGGCACTCACAACCCAGGCTTTTCCCAGTTCAGGACTCAACTGTCTCTGTGAGGAATACTAAACATATCTCCCCTTCAGGAGTTTACAAGAAAATTATGCAAAATAATTACTGGGTAGTAGATTGGAAGTGTCTTCTCCACAGGATTTTGCTTTAAAATAATTTTAAGTAGTTAGTTAGAATCATCCCCTTCTACTCTGGGTACGCCCTTTTTTAGTTAGAATCATCCCCTGTTCAGCTAAGCTTGAATAATTTCTTCTACTCTGATTTCTTCCCCAAAGATCCAAAAAGATTGGGGTCAGCCTGGTAGTATACAATATCCCCTGTGTCACTAACAAAGTGGTCTTTCTTCATACTTCTTATTAGAGATCCAATCAAGTGAAATGGTAGAGGACTGGATTTCTCGGGTTCCCTGTAGTATTTCCCAAGAACAGGTTTAGCTGCTTCAGTCTGCATTGTCACAAAGAACAACCAGTCAGGATCACTTGTTAATCTGAAAAACTGCCTTGCTGCTATTGCTTGGTAGCTTCAGTTGTTTCATAGGGGAATTGGGTAACGGAAACTCACCGCTTCAATCAAGTGATAATGTGGTATTTGTGGGAAGAGATGGTGGATCACATGAGTTCCTATATCATGGTGGATATTGTTAACCAATCCATAATCACGATCAATAGTAGTTAGCCCTCCTCTTAAGTAGCTCCATTCCTGTCCAGTGCAGAAGTAGGATAACTCAATAAAAAATCAGGCACAAACTAGACTCCCACAATTGCAACATAAAATAGTAACTTCTTTGAGGCATTTTCTCATCATTGTAAGGGCCAAGGGGATTGGGGAAAGACTGAAACTTCATTGGTCTTACCTTCCCACGATACCAAGGAAGTTTGTCTTCATGGCCATGGTGATGCAAGTATGTCACTAGATCAAGCCACATGACAAAAACCTGCAATTCAAAGCAAAATGTAATAACAAACACATGATAAGCATTTGAATTGGTCCAAACAATGAAACAACAACAATGAAAGTGAACCTACCATGTAAGGAATCCCATGAAGCTTAAGAATTTGAATTGGTCCAACAACAAAGCTCAAACCTACAAGCAACGCTGCCATTGCCGACCAACACAGGGTGGAGGTGAGAATATCATTCCTTTCACTTGGAAGAAAGAGGTCACTGTTGGGATCAAAATGGGATCCTGTCTTTCCAGGACTTCTACTCCACTGTAAACCAAATTAACCAAGCAAGAAAAGAATCAATTATGGTTCTTCAAATTCAAGCTATGGTGGGTTGTTGCCCAGCATTGAGTAGTACTCACCAGATAGATTGGATATGCAAGCAAAGGGAAAGGCACTGTGAACCTCATCTTTTTGGTAAGGTCATCCAACCCACTATAGATCCTTTCTGGTAACTGCAGGATAAAAAATTAAGGGTCAGAATTATAGGTAATTAGGTACTCCAGAGACAGAAACTAAAGCAGAGAGTGAAAGTCACCAACCGGGTGCCATGATTCATCCTTCTCCACATGTCCATGGTTCTGATGATGTGTTCTGTGGCTGATTCTCCTGCAGCATTCTCCAAATGTCAGATTTCCTGAAGTCATAAAGTCTGAGAATTTCTCAAAACCGCATTCTTACACATCAAAAGAAGACGGTGAGGAAAAAACTAGAAACTTTAACAGAACATACCATCCATGGTAGGGTACAAGGATTGAGGAATGGAGGATATGCCCAACAACACTATTTAAACGTGGGTTGTTGGAAAAACTTCCGTGGCCACTGCAAAAATCAAAGTTCCAAAAACAATTGCATCAAGAACATGAATATTAAAAGCAGGGTATGTGTCAAAAACCCAAGAGTCACAAAACTGACAAAGCAAGGGATTTAATTTACCAATCATGGCCAAGAACAAAGAGAGCCCAGAACATGGTTCCTTGCGCAGCCCAATAGAGAGGCCAAACAAGCCAATTGTTGAGAGCTGCAGCAGCAGCAGCCAAACCAAAAACCACAACCACATCTCTAACAACATAGCTCATTGAACGCCATGGATCCTTAACCCAGCAATGTTTGGGTATGGCAGCTCGAATGTCGGCCAAACGAAAGGGAGGAGGATTACTTGAGTCGAAATCATCTTCTTCTCCAGACCCATTAATCTGATTCACTCCATTAAATTTCACTTTCTCCTCTTCTCTATCTTCACCATCTATAGATGGAACCCTCATAGGAACACTTACCTTCAAACCCCAATCTCCACCTCTAGAACCACAACCTGAGAGAGAGATCGCAAACCGATTGAGATCTGCAGAACGATAAGAAAAAATTCTCCTGCATTCGGGCAATCTACACTTGGTGATCTCCTTAGATAAATATCGAGTTCTGGATCTAGGAAATACCCTAGGGAGGGGTCTGACACCACATTCTGACAAAACCCAGCTCGCCATTACCGACCCAGATGAAGGGGAAAAGAAAAGTTGGATATTTAATTCAGTGCCTAACGAAGGGGACGTCCACAAAATAAATGGTAGAAAAGCAGAGAGTTTCAGATTGTGCGGGAAACCCAAGTTAGCATTCAGAGGGAGAGATGAGAAAACATTCTGATTCTATGTAATTGATAATCAAAACAACCACAATGAAGTTGCAAAGGATTGGAAAGAAGATAAGGAGAGCCTAAAATCTTGAGATGGGCTTTTGTCTTTCTCTTCTCCTCTGCTTTGCTTTGCTACCACAAGAACCTCACGTTTTGGGTTTCGTCTGTGGATTGAAGGCTGCTGTGTTGGGTATAAATATAAGGCCAGGAATTCACAAAAACGAGTCTGAGAGCCTTTAACAAATATTACTTTTAGAAAATTAAAGTCCTGTTTCGAGTTGGAATTCCATTTGAAATTAAACATTTCCAGTTTCTCTCTCTTTTCAGATTTTGACTACGACTAATTGTGAAATCGCCGTCCGAGTATCATAATTTTGCTGCTTCAGAGAAAGTGGGAAACTGGGAAAAATGTGAAGTTCGTGAAAACTAATTAAAAAAACAAGAACCCACAGGAAGTTAACTTTCAAACACTCTTTTTTTTTGTTTTCGTTACAAAGGCGCTTTATATTTATAGGGAAATTGGAGATGAGATATTACATACGCCGGCAGTAACGTTTGAACCCACAATCTCCCCAATGAAAGATGAGGTTCTCAACCACTGTACTATCCTTCCATTGGCAAATATTATATTGTTTGGTCACATTTGTGTTCAAATGCTTAAAAATCTTTTTTTTTTTTTGGGTTGTTAAAGTTTGAGGTATTTGTATCTTATTAAAAGTCAAATATATGAGTCTTGCTAGTATTTGATTACGATATTAAAATTTTAATCTCATTTTTGAATACTGAAATAGTAACAGATTTGCTATAAGTGGATGATGTTATAAAATAAAGAGAAAATATAGAATACAAAGAAGAAATACAATATCAATTCAGTTCTTCTATTGAGTTAGTCATTACATATTGTTGTAATTTATTAATTACATTAATAAATTAAATGCCCAAGGGCAAATTTGAAAACTCACTATTAGGGCGGTTACAAAATAGGATTATATATTTTGGTAACCACCGCATAATTGAGTATGATTGCATCACGTAAGTTTTCCAGAAACGGCGTCTCCCATCTCTCTCTCCCTTTCTCCAAGAAACGCAGGAAGGAGAAACCCTTAAGAGGTTTACTTCCTTTGCTTTAGATCACTATCCCATCGTTTCCACACGGCATTTGGGTTGTGGAAATTATTCTCTTTCCTTGTGATTGTGGAATCATCCCAGTAGAGATTTGGTGGTGGAACGAGAACGTGGATCCAGATTTACTTTCACTGCGAATACTTCATAAAGGGAAAGCGAATCCAGGTAAGGAATCTTTCCCCATCAATTAATTGAATTGAACTATTTTTGAAGTATTACCAACATTGGCATCAGATCCATAAGTTCCCACGGTTTTTTGTTCCTCCCCATTGTTTAATTTTATTGTATGGATCCAATAGGAGGACAAGGGTTTACAGAGAATCCAGGGTTTAATACGAAACCCATGGGAGAATTGATAGGGTTTTTGGAAACCCTTATGTTTTGGGTTTGGATCCGAATGGGAGGATCCTTGTGAATTTCCCTAATGAAGATTTGCATGAATTGATAATCCATGATGATAATTTTTTGTTTAAAATTTATTGTTGGATTTTTTTCATGTGTTTTTGGATATTTTTTGAGTGAAAAAAGATGTTTTACCAGTTTTTGAAAAAAAAATCGTTCATGAAAAAATCAGGAAAAAACGCCGTTTTTTGGTCATTGTGGACCAGATGGTCGTCCGTCTATTATCAGACAGGTCACAGTGACCCAAACGGAATTTCCGTCTGGGAGACAGTCATCCGTCTGGGCTAGACAGTCGTCCATCTAGTCACAGAATGCCGACGGAATTTCCATCTTGGGCAGACGGTCATCCGTCTGGGCAGACGGCAGTCTGTTTGGGAGATGGATTTTTTTTTCAGATATTAGTCTGTACAGTTCAGAATGTGTTTCTAACTTACTGGACACCAATGGCCCGACAATCTGTGTGATGTTTGGGCATTGAGGGCCTAATGGGGCCTAGTGGGAGCTAATGAGGTAGAAGTGTTCTATGTGAACCACCTCATAGCATTAACATGATTGCCTGTTTTATTTAAATAAAAGTATTTTTTATGGGTCTATCAATCATGTTTCTTGCACAGAATGAAACTAGTGTATAAGTCTATGTGGGTTTGCATGAGAATTTGATTGAATGTTTGTTAGCATCTCTTTTGGTTTAAATGCTTATCCCATAGGTTGACTATGCTAGTGTGATTTGCTGTTGCTTGAGTTGTGTTTTATGCTAGAATAGTTGAACTCATCCTAGTATGTAATGTCTCTAGAATAAATGGCTGCTACCAAGAGCATTGTTGCTAACTTCGCGAAAGGAGATAAAACCGAATAAGAGGTATTATGACCTTTGGCACCGAAAGGTGCAGTATCTCCTAGAAGAACAGAACATGCTGGAAACCGTAAACTAGACCATGTCCCCACCTGAGGAAGGTACCACTGCACAGTATTGCAGGAACCTTGAGCTTAACAATGCATGGAAGAGGAAATACCTGGTAGCTAGGATTAGTATCCTAAGCACCATGAGGATCACCTGATGCTTCGATTTGAGAAGCATAGGACTGCAAAGTCTTTGTGGGAGGCTGTGAAGTTCCAGAGTATGGAGGGACTTCCACCACAAGAGGCCGCCATCTCGGACTCACCTTTGACGGTTATAAGATGCGCCAGGGTCACACCATGAGGCAGCATATAACCATCATGTCTAACATGATTAGTGAGTTGAGCGCATGTGGGCGCCAGAAGACTGATGAGGAGCAAGTCTTTGCGTCATCAGGTCATTGCCTAAGTCTTGGGAGCAAATTAAGATCTTCTTGACTCATGTTGATGAGGTCAAGACATTTGATCAAGCTGCCAAGCACCTTGAGCTAGAGGAGGATGGGATGTTGGCCGATGTCCCTCACACTGAAGTAGTTGCTGCTGAAGCAAGCACTAGTAAGGGTGCAGGCTTCAACCGCAAGAAGGAGAGAGCTCAACCTCAGTGGTCTAGGCAAAGTAACAGAGGTGGGAACAGAAACAAGAGTGGTTTATGAGACATGGTTTTAGAGTTGTATTTGAAAACAATTCTTTGGTTTTGTATCTGGGTGATACAGTTTATGGTTATGGTTTTCTTAACAATGGTTTCATTGTATTAGATACAATTGATTATTCATTTAATTCTAGTAGTGCTTTTGTTTGCCAAAATACTGTGTGTATTGATTCTAATTTGTGGCATGCTAGACTAGGACATATTGGCTTAGATAGGATGAACAGGTTGGCAAGAGAAGGTCTCTTAGGCCAAGGTTCACTATCTGATTTGCCAACCTGTGAGTCATGTCTAGCAGGAAAAGCAACTAGAAAACCATTTAAAAAGGCTTTGAGAGCCTCTCTTCCTTTAGAACTTATCCATTCAGATGTGTGTGGTCGGGGTTCCACTTGATCTTGGGATCTGATACCAATCTGTCACATCCACCCAGCCGGTACCCCATTTGGAATACCCGGGATGTGATCCACAGTCCAAGGATCAATGATCTGAGGTCTATGCCTCCCACATACACGGTAACTTAATCATGAACAATAATAATCAATGGTAAAAACAGTTAATACTAAGTATCATGAATAAGATAAGATTAAATAAATCAGAGTGCGGAAGACAATAACATTAAATTATAAGCATAATCATAAGGGTGAGAGAAGTTATAATAACCACTCTCTCAGAGCAGCGGAAAAGAAGTGTAATCCTCCTCGGCTCCAATATACGAATCCTCACCGACGCCACTACCCGGAGGGTAGTATGTGGAATCATAGTCCGCCTCAAAGGAGGTGCCATCATAGTCTTCGGTACCTGGAATATAATCTAAAACATTTGCACAAAAATGAATGAGTTCGAAGAACTCAACAAGCAAGTTATTCCATAATTAGAAATCATACACATTCAGAACATATTATAATGCAATGCGATATGGAACATATGATGCAAATATGAGTCTAACTCTATGAATGCTAGTCTCTAGGGTAGACATGCTTTAAGTCATAGCACCGTACTTCTCTGGGTCGTCAGTCACTCTCCCATTTCCATATCTTGGGAATGCCCGGGGAAGATCGGTAAAGTCATCAAAATAACCGTGGTAAGGGAGTAATATCCAGCCCTATTCTAACCTTGACCCTGACCCGGATCCACTGTTGTATTCAGGTCCGAGGACCCGAAGCGGTGGAAGAAGAGATTTATGGACCATTCTGATTGATGATCATGATTCGGAGACCGAGCCCATGGACATTGACAATGATACCCCTTGCTTAAATGCATTGTCAGATTTTAAGGAAAGTCTGCGCATCGGAGAAGATTAATATGGTTGATGTACCAAATGACCTCCTGTGCACAATCCGAAGGTATTCCCCGAAACTAGACTTGAATTGTGGAAGAAAACCTCACTCAATTTGACCTTGTATAGCCTTTCAAATCCCTACTTGAAGTTGCTGTTCTAAACCTGAGTTTTCTGCTGAAAATATTTTGGTCGATCATTTTGGTCGATACCATCGACCAAGGACCATCGACCAAGGACCATCAACCAAAATATCCTAGTCTGCCAAGTTAATGATTCCATGGAATATTCCTTTTCTATTTAATGTGACCTCGAGCCTTGAGCCTTTTTGCAATCATTTTTCTCACTTGGGAACGTGGGGAGAGCTTCCCAAAGCAGCTCCTTGGTTAGTGTGAAGGGTATCTTATCAAAGACACTTAGTTTATCATTGATTCTTGTCTTCATCTTCCACACTAAGGTATGACTCCTCCTTCCACTCTCTACCCTACCCTTTTCTACTCTTTTCTATTGTCATCTTGCTGATGGGACATTTGGAATGGTGCTGTAACCTTGCAACCACCACTCCAAGTACCTACTCATGCTCAATCCATGATTTCCTTAGCCATTCATTGATGCTAATGCTTATATCTCATGCCTAGCATATGTATTCCATGATTTACCTATTAACATCATACCATTTGATATCAAACTGAGCTATAGAGTGTATTATGTTCATGTTTAACATTGCCATATGATTTCAATCGAATTTCTATTAGTTCCTCTAGCTATTACATGCTATTCCTCATCAATGCGATCAATTCCAACTCATGCCATGATGTTTATCACTTGAACTTGATAGCTCAAATTGGGGCTTTTTAATTAGACCATTGGATTGGGTTAATTCCTTGATTTATAGTGTCCTACTACTGTTGTCAAGTATGCCTCCAAGTTTCAGATTGATCCGAACACCGGAAGACTCATTTCGGACCAAAATCCCCAAAATCCACTATTCTCGCTTCGAGGACAATTTTGGTCGATACTTTTGGTCGATACCATCGACCAAGACCATCAACCAAAGTTGTTGCTGACAGCAACCTTGGTCAGTTTTGACCCAAATGACATCCGATCTTCCCGATTTCTTTTCTAACTTATTATTGATGTTTGTTTAGGGCCTTAACAATTCTATTGGACTATTCTTGGTATTCTCAATTCATCATCAACTCATCCAAGGTAAGGATGGTTATATCCATAAACATATAAGTCATCAAATATTGAACTGTGCTTTATTCAATGAATGAAATCCCTAAATTCCTTTCAATCATTATGAGACTGTTACATATGTGTTAGAACAGTAGCATTTAAATCTTTATACTTTTGTTGTGTTACTTTATCATTTGATTTGCTTATGATTATAATGATTCGTTTCAATATCATGATTTGATTACTATTATGAATATGCATTGGATGCATGAGAAATGATGAGATTTGATGTGTGATTGCTTACGTATGACTTGGGATTTGGGGGTGTCCTACTGACACTTCTGTCTTTGGGCATCGGAGGGAATAGTATGGGATGTTCTCCGATGGTGCCTATCGACACTCTCCCGAGTTATTGGATGACATACATAGGATTGTCTAGTTGTGTGGCTAGGTTCACCCTTGTCGTGTCAGACCCGAATCGGAAAGGCATTGAGACCGAAAACAACCCGTGGTAGTGTATGGTTGGATGGACGCTCTATGCCGGTAACCAATCCTGTAAAACCCAGCCCTAACCTTGACCCGGAAACCTTGTTATTTGCAGGTCCAGTGACCCGAAGTAAAGTAAGAAGTCAGCTTTGGGCCATCCCAGTGGAGGACTTGGTGTCTGGCTTTGAATCCATGAGAGTTGATGATGAAGTTCTATTTATGGAAACTGAATCTTGATGAAGATCGGATTAGTTGATGGACTTGGAGTGCTCTCTATCTTGGTTTGAAGGCATTTCTACCTATTAGGTAAGTCACTTGACATGTGTGCAAAACCCCTTTAGGATTGGATTTGATCTGGGTCTTCAATTCCCTGTTTTGGAATTGCTGTCAGCATTGGTCGACTGATTGGTCGACTGGGCCAGTCGACCAATCCACTCGACCAATGAGTGCTGTCTTTGGCAATTAGGTTGATTCTTGCTCTATTTAAGTCCAATCTCGAGTCCACTTCGTATTTGCTGCCTCCAAACTCTTTGGAACGAACCAAAGACCTCTGTAAGTCATCTCCCTTGCATCCTTGGTGATTTTCTTGACGGATCTTCGTCAAAACTCTTCCTTTTCATCAAAAGGTATGTCTACACTCTCTTCTTCTCCTCCATCTCTTATTTTCTTTTCTTTTTGAGTTGAGACAGTAGAGGAGATGTTGCATTCTCTGTTGCAAACATCGCTGGACTTGTCTCTCATGATCATCCTAAGGATTAAAGGCTAGAACAATGATCTTAACCATGATCATTGCAAGCTTTTGAAGGAATCATGATCAAACCATGATCTAATCTTTGTTAAACTTCTGATTTGAATTCTGATCTCCTTGGATCTTCTATATTGATCATGTTAGTAGTCAAATGCTGTGTTTTCTTTTCATGATCCATGATCTATCAATCTCTAGTTGTTCTCTTCTACCATACTATGTGTTCTTCATGAATCATGATAGTTACATATATGGTAGGTTTTGTTTCCTTATTTAGATTTATGCTTTTAAGCCTATTTCCTTGAAGATCTAAGTATGCTTTTCATGATACCTTTACCTGAAGCAATGATCCATCCTCCTATTGTTCTTGTCTTTGATTTCTATTTTGAATTCATCAAGATCCATGGTTGATCTAATTATGGTAACTTTTTGTTTCCTAATTTGGATCTTGATGTCTTGTTTGGATTAATGTTTTGAGGTCCCCTATATGCTAGGATACTACTGATGTAGTTTACCCCTTGATTAGTACCCTTTTGAACCACCAAATTCGAATTTCATATCTTAAAACTCTGTTTTTTTTAGGCTACTGTCTGCATTGGTCGACTGGACCAGTCGACCAATCCACTAGACCAATGAGTACAGCAACTCCAGAATTGGTCTGTGTTGGATGTTTTGGTATCTTTTCTGTTAGGGATCTTTCCTAATATGTTGTATACACTTGTTTAGGACCTTCTTCTCAAGTTTGCCAAGATCTTACTTGATTTCTTAGGATTCCTTTGCAAGTTATAAAAGGTAAGGATGGTTATTTCCTTAATTACATAGATAGCATGAATCTAGTTTCTATATTTGAATATCATTGATATGTTTTCCTTAATTAGATTCTTACAATGATATACTACTGTTGCATAACCTTGATTACAGTAGCATTGCTTAAATTGATTCATGTATGATTTATTTACCAATTATATACAAAGTGATTGTAATTATTGATTTCTTTCCATATATGAAGTTACCATATATGTGGTGATATGAATTGATGCATGTGTGTGCTTAAGTATGGTTTGGAAAGGAGAGGTGTCCTTTTGACACTTCTGTCCTTGGACTACTACGGGAATATTATGGGATGTTTCCGGAGATGCCCTCTGGACAACTTCCTAAACTGTTGGATGACATATCTAGGATTGTCTAGTAGTGTTTGGCTAGGATGTCCTGTTATGTCAGACCCTAATCGGAGGGGTATTGAGACCGAACGACCCGTGGTAGCAATGGGGATTCATGGGCGCTCAAGACCGGTAACCAACCTGTCACGCCCTCCCAGTCGGTACCCTATCTGGCATACCCAAGAGTGTGATCCACAGCCCGAAGATCAGGTATCGAGTGATCAACCTCCCACATAAACAATAACATAATCATGAACAATCATAATAAAAGTGCGGAAGAAAAAACATAGAACAAAAAAAAAAAAAAAGAAATAAAAAAAAAAAGAAAAATAAAAAAAAAAAAAAAAAAAAAAAACGAGATAAGTAAAGTGAGGCAAAAATCCCACTTTACAACCAACGGAAAAGTAGCTCTAAAGAGAATAAACTAAATAAAATCTAATCCCAGTAGCTAGTACATTGGGTAACTAAATTGTTCTCCACTTTATAGACAACATCCTTGTAAGTGTAAATCTCATAAATGGCACAAGGACGCTTCCACTCAATGGTCGGACTAAGCATCGTACGGAGCATAACCACTCGCGGGATCTTCAGAGTAATTGTGGTAACCGCAATCACCTTCCCGGAGATATGCCTCTTCGCCTTGCGCTTCTTCATAGGGACCATCATAGTACTCAAGACTGCAGGATAGTCTAACAACAT
This sequence comes from Hakea prostrata, assembly GCF_041222555.1. NCBI lineage: Eukaryota > Viridiplantae > Streptophyta > Magnoliopsida > Proteales > Proteaceae > Hakea > Hakea prostrata. Next base: position 36,636,871 of record NC_142607.1, read on the forward strand.
TGTACAATAAAGGAATGAGTTTCAAAGAAACTCGATAAGGCGATTAAAAATCCATAATAACATAAATGGCAGGATTCCGTAACAAACATAAATGCAATATGATATGAGACAAGCAATGAATGAATGAATCTAACTCTATGTATGCTGGTCTCTATTGGCAGACATGCTTTAAGTCATAGCACCGTACTTCTTTAGGAAGGTCCACTCACATCCTCAACCATTTAAGATATCTTGGATTCTCTCACGGATCATTTCACCGGTCTTGAGCAGCCGATTGGTAATGGGTCCTTCATCCCTCGGGACAAACCATGGCAGGGGGTTAAGTCAACACACTCTCTCACAACCATTTGGTATAAGTATCGGCGCATGTCGGGGTAAAACCTAGCCAAATGCAAGTCTTCTACTTAGTTACATCAAGTCGGATCCAGATACTTCCATTCCTCGTCCCTGACGATCCTTTCCGGTATCCTTCACACTAGAGTCCTCATAGTCCCTGACTACGGACTCATCAACCCTATTGATCATCCACATATGGTAAACGGGAAGCTCTCATGTCCTCTCACGGGTTGGTTACCGGTCTTAAGCGCCCGTGAGCCCAAGTCTAACCATATGCAACCCTATCAATAAATGGCCCCCACAATGTGATTCCTGTCCTCTCACGGGTTGGTTACCGGTCTTGAGCGCCCATGAATCCCCATTGCTACCACGGGTCGTTCGGTCTCAATACCCCTCCGATTAGGGTCTGACATAACAGGACATCCTAGCCAAACACTACTAGACAATCCTAGATATGTCATCCAACAATTTAGGAAGGTGTCCAGAGGGCATCTCCGGAAACATCCCATAATATTCCCGTAGTAGTCCAAGAACAGAAGTGTCAAAAGGACACCTCTCCTTTCCAAACCATACTTAAGCATACACATGCATCAATTCATATCATCACATATATGGTAACTTCATATATGGAAAGAAATCAATAATTACAATCACTTTTATAACATTGGTAAGTAAATCATACATGAATCAATTTAATATGAATAAGTAATGCTACTGTAATCAAAGCTATGCAACAGTAGTATATCATTGTAAGAATCTAATTTAGGAATCATATCTATGATATTCAAATATAGAAACTAGATTCATGCTATCTATGTAATTAAGGAAATAACCATCCTTACCTTTTATAACTCGCAAAGGAATCCTAAGAAGTCAAGTAAGATCTCGGCAAACTTGAGAAGAAGGTCCTAAACAAGTATATACAACATATTAGGAAAGATCCCTAACATAAAAGATACCAAAACATCCAACATAGACCAATTCTGGAGTTGCTGTACTCATTGGTCGAGTGGATTGGTCGACTGGTCCAGTCGACCAATCAGTCGACCAATGCAGACAGTAGCCTATAAAATCAGAGTTTTAAGATATGAAATCCGAATTTGGTGGTTCAAAAGGGTACTAATCAAGGGGTAGACTACATCAGTAGTATTCTAACATATAGGGGACCTCAAAACACCAATCAAATCAAGATATCAAGATCCAAATTAGGAAACAAAAATTTACCATAATTAAATCAACCATGGATCTTGATGAATTTGAAATAGAAAACAAAGACAAGAACAATAGGAGGATGGATCATTGCTTCAGGTAAAGGTATCATGAAAACATACTTAGATCTTCAAGGAACAAGGCTTAGAAGCATAAATCTAAATAAGGAAATAAAACCTACCATATATGTAACTACCATGCATCATGAAGAACACATAGTAAGGTAGAAGAGAACAACTGGGGATTGATAGATTATGGATCAAGGAAGGAAAACACAGTAATTAACTACTAACATGATCAACATAGAAGATCCAAAGAGATCAGAATTCAGATTAGAAGTTTAACAAAGATTAGATCATGGTTTGATCATGATTCCTTCAAAAGCTTGCAATGATCATGGTTAAGATCATTGTTCTAGCCTCAAATCCTTAGGATGATCATGAGAACATGTTCAGAGATGTTTGCAACAGAGAATGCAGCATCTCTTCTACTGTCTCAACTCAAAAAGGAAAGAAAAACAAAGATGGAGGAGAAGAAGAGAGAGTAGACATACCTTTTGATGCAAAAAGAAGAGTTTCGACGAAGATCGGTCAAGAAAACACCAAGGATGCAAGAGAGATGACTTGCAGAGGTCTTTGGTTCGTTCCAGAGAGTTTGGAGGCAGCAAATACGAAGTGGACTCGAGATTGGACTTAAATAGAGCAAGAACAACCTAATTGCCAAAGACAGCACTCATTGGCCAAGTGGATTGGTCGATCGGCCCGATCGACCAATCGTCGACCAATGCCGACAAAGAAGACCAAAACAGGGAATTGAAGGTCCAGATCAAATCCAATCCTAAAGGGGTTTTGCACACAAGTCAAGTGACTTACCTAATAGGTAGAAATGCCTTCAAACCAAGATAGAGAGCACTCAAAGTCCATCAACTAATCAGATCTTCATCAGGATTCAGTTTCCAAAAATAGAACCTCATCATCAACTTTCATGGATTCAAAGCCAGACACCAAGTCCTCCACTGGGATGGCCCAAAGCTGACTTCTTACTTTACTTCGGGTCATCGGACCTACAAATAACAAGGTTTCCGGGTCAAGGTTAGGGCTGGGTTTTACATTCTCCCCCCTTAAAGAAATTTCGTCCCCGAAATTGAAAGCGTACCTGTGCTTCCAAAGAGGTAAGGAAACTTCTCCTTCATATCTTCTTCCTTCTCCCAAGAAGCTTCTTCAGGGGTATGGTTCTTCCACCGAATCTTCACCAAAGGAATGGTGCGATTCCCAGCTTGCTTGTCCTTCCTATCCAAGATTTCGGCCGGTTCTTCATCATAGGTCAAATCAGCACTAAGTCCTTCGGTGCTTGCTGCAAAATGTGTTCCGGATTCTCTATGTATTTTCGGAGCATCGAAATATGAAACACATTGTGAACACCAAGCAAGAGGCGGAGGTAATGCTAATCGATACGCAACAGGTCCAACCTTTTCCAAAATCTCGAAAGGTCCAATGTAACGAGGGCTAAGCTTTCCCTTAACATTGAATCTCATCACACCCTTCATTGGTGAGACCTTCGGAAAGACTTTCTCTCCAACTTGAAATTCCAAATCGGTCCTTCTCTTATCAAGCATAAGATTTCTGTCTCGACTGAGGCAGACTTAATCCTTTCTCTTATCATATCCACCATAGCACTTGTAGCTTCAATCATCTCGGGACCTAAGACTTTTCTTTCACCTGTCTCGATCCAAGACAAAGGTGTCCTACAAGTACCGCCATACAAAGCCTTGAATGGAGCCATGCCTATTGTTGCTTGATAACCGTTGTTATAGGCAAACTCAACCAAAGCTAGGTGTTCATCCCAATTACCACCCATATCCACCACACAAGATCTGAGCATGTCTTCCAATGTCCGAATTGTCCGCTCGCATTGTCCATCGACTTTGGATGATGAGCTGTACTCAAGTTCAATTGGGTTCCCAAGGCCTTCTCGCAAACTATTCCAAAACCTTGAGGTGAACCTAGGATCACGATCCGAAACAATACTCAATGGCACACCATGCGGACGAACCACATTATCCACATAAAGCCTTGCTAGCTTATCCAGAGTATGAGTGATCTTAATAGGAATGAAATGGGCTGATTTGGTCAACCTATCAACAATCACCCACACAGGTGTCATTGCCTTTACTTGTCCGAGGCAAGCTAGTCACAAAGTCCATGGAGATATCCTCCCACTTCCAACTAGGAATAGGAAGAGGCTGAAGTAATCCAGATGGAGGTTGTCGAACGGCTTTCACACGTTGGCAAGTCTCACACTTGGCAACAAAATCATCAACATCCGCCTTTAGGCCAATCCACCAAAAATGTTCCTTCAAGTCTTTGTACATCTTGGTGCTTCCCGGGTGTATAGTAAAGACCGACTGGTGTGCTTCCTTCAATATTTCTTTCTTAACTTCTTCGTTTGCAGGCACGCACAGTCTTCCTCTAAACAACAAAGCACCATCCATGGATATACCAAAGTCGGGGTCCGACTCAGGATTCGAAGAAATCTTCTCAACTTTGATCAAAAACTCTTGATCAGAACTCTGCAGAGCAACAATCTTATCTCTAAGACCAGATCTTGCCGTCATGGCGAAAGAATAAAATCAGAATTCTCGGGGACGATTTCCAAATCAAAACTCTCAATAGAAGACCACAATGGTAAACTCAAAGCATTCAAATCCAAAGTCTTCTTCCTGGTTCTTCCTACTAAGAGCATCAGCAACAACATTTGCTTTCCCAGGGTGATACTGAATATCACAATCATAATCGGAGACTAGTTCCAACCATCTCCTTTGTCTCATGTTCAACTCCTTTTGGGTAAAGAAGTATTTCAAACTCTTATGATCCGTGAAAATGGCAATCTTCTCACCGTAAAGGTAATGTCTCCAAATCTTCAAAGCAAAGACAACGGCGGCAAGTTCTAGATCGTGAGTGGGGTAATTCCGCTCATAATCCTTCAATTGCCGAGAAGCATAGGCTACGACCTTGCCATGTTGCATCAGTACACAACCCAAACCAATCTTTGACGCATCGGTATAAACTGTCATACCACCGGAACTATCAGGTATAGTCAAAACCGGGGCACTTGTCAATCTATCCTTCAACTCTTGGAAATTCTTCTCACAGGCGTCAGACCAAACAAACTTTTCTTCTTTCCTGGTCAACATAGTCATAGGAGCAGCCAACCGAGAAAAGTTCTCAATAAACCTTCGGTAGTAACCCGCCAATCCAAGAAAACTTCTTATTTCCGTTACTGACTTCGGTCTTTCCCAATCAGCCACAGCTTGGACCTTTTCAGGATCGACACGAATACCTTCGGCTGAAACTACATGACCAAGGAATACCACTCTCTTAAGCCAGAAATCACACTTGCTAAACTTAGCGAACAACTTCTTTTCTCGCAACCTTTGCAAAGTGAAACTTAGATGACTCGCATGCTCTTCATCGCTTTGGTAGGGTTGCATATGGTTAGACTTGGGCTCACGGGCGCTTAAGACCGGTAACCAACCCGTGAGAGGACGTGAGAGCTTCCCGTTTACCATATGTGGATGATCAATAGGGTTGATGAGTCCGTAGTCAGGGACTATGAGGACTCTAGTGTGAAGGATACCGGAAAGGATCGTCAGGGACGAGGAATGGACGTATCTGGATCTGACTTGATGTAACTAAGTAGAAGACTTGCATTTGGCTAGGTTTTAACCCTGACATGCGCCGGTACTTAGACCAATGGTGATGTGAGAGAGTGGTGACTTAACCCCCAGCCATGGAATGTCCCGAGGGATGCCGGACCCATTACCAACTGATGATGAGAGATTGAGACTTTCCTAAAGAAGTACGGTGCTATGACTTAAAGCATGTCTGCCAATAGAGACCAGCATACATAGAGTTAGATTCATTCATTCATTGCTTGTCTCATATCATTTTGCATTTATGTTTGTTCTGAAATCCAGCCATTTATGTTATTATGGATTTAACTGCCTTACTGAGTTTCTTTGAAACTCATTCCTTTATTGTACAATGTTTGTTAGACTATTCTGCAGGTACTGAGTATTATGACGGACCCTACGAAGAAGCGCAAGGCGAAGAGGCATATCTCCAGGAAGGTGATTGCGGTTACCACAATTACTCTGAAGATTCCGCGAGTGGTTATGCTCCGTACGATGCTTAGTCCGACCATTGAGTGGAAGTGTCCTTGTGCCATTTATGAGATTTATACTTATAAGGATGTTGTCTCTAAAGTGGAGAACAATTTAGTTACCCATTGTACTTGCTACTGGGATTAGATTTTGTCTAGGTTATTCTCTTTTAGAGCTACTTTTCCGCTGGCTGTAGAGTGGGATTTTGCCTCAGTTTACTTATCTATTTTGACACTCTGATTATATCTAGTATTCTGATTTATTTATGATTCATTCTTTCCTTATTGGATCTATGGTTTATCTTCCGCACTTTTATTGTTATTGTTCATGATTATGTTATTGTTTATGTGGGAGGTTGATTACTCGATACCTGATCTTCGGGCTGTGGATCACACTCTCGGGTATGCCAGATAGGGTACCGGTTGGGAGGATGTGACAAATCCGGTAGGGGACATGAACCATGCTACGGATACCTGAAAGGGGCCATTTATTGGTAGAGTTGCATATGGATAGACCTGGGCTCACGGGCAATCAAGACCGGTAACAAATCCTTGAGAGGACGTGAGAGCTTCCCGTTTACTATATGTGGATGACCAATAGGGTTGATGAGTCCGAAATCCGGGATTTCGCTGACTCTAGTGTGAAGGATACCAGAAAGGATCGCCGGGGGCGAGGAATGGACGTATCTGAATCTGACTTGACCGACTGAGTAGATGACTTGCATTGGGCTAGGCTTTACTGTGACATGCGCCAGTACTTGACCAAATGGTGATGTGAGAGAGTGGTGACCGATCCCCTTACCACGTCTTTTCGATGACTTTACCGATCTTCCCCGGGCATTCCCAAGATATGGAAATGGGAGAGTGACTGACGACCCAGAGAAGTACGGTGCTATGACTTAAAGCATGTGTACCCCAGAGACCAGCGAAATTCATAGAGTTAGGCTCATATCTGCATCATATGTTCCATATCACATTGCATTATTATATGTTCTGAATGTGTATGATTTCTAATTATGGAATAACTTCCTTGCTGAGTTCTTCGAACTCATTCCTTTTTGTGCAAATGTTTTAGATTACATTCCAGGTACCGAAGATTACGATGGCACCTCCCATGAGGTGGACTATGATTCCACATACTACCCTCCGGGTAGTGGCGTCGGTGAGGATCTGTATATTGGAGCCGAGGAGGATTACTATCCGCACCAGGGTTAGCCCCACAGTTGTGCGGGAGCGGCAGCGCTGGGTTTACTTCATCCGTACTGTTGAGGAGACTACCATTAGTATAGAAGAAACCCTAGCATAGTGCCCCATTCCCTTGGTGTATTTGTGGAACCTTGGATATTGTAATTAACTTGTCTTTGAATTATTCCGGTGACACTTGGATATGTAACTAACTTGAGTTACTACTTTTCCGCTGCTCTGAGAGGGTGGCTACCACACCTTCTCACCCTTTATGATTTTGATCATACTTTATTATTATCTATATTCCGCACTCTGATTTAGTTAATCTTATCTTATTCATGATACTTAGTATTAGTTGTTTTTACCATTGATTATTACTGTTCATGATTGTGTTACCGTGTATGTGGGAGGCATGGACCTCAGATCATTGATCCTTGGACTGTGGATCACATCCCGGGTATTCCAAATGGGGTACCGGCTGGGTGGATGTGATAGATTGGTATCAGAGCCCAAGATCAAGTGGAACCCCGACCACAGAAACGGTGACGGAACATTCCGAGTCACAGATCCGGAGGTGACTCAAGTGCTCCTAGAAGTGAATAATAGATAACTTGGACTAGAAACCAAAATATTGAAACATAATTTGACCCATGAATAAGACACAATAATATAGACAAAATAACTGAACTTCTTTGATTTCATAGGGAAATTTTTACAAGTCTTAAAAGAGAAATACATCCATGATGACATAAAAGAAAATTCCTAGTGCTGTCTATGTAGGTGAACGACTCCTGCGATCTGTCTGATCCCTCCTAGATCTGAACTCCTCCTCCAGTCGTGCAAACCTCTCACTAAGGGTGCACATGTGTAACTCTATCCTCTCCTGCCGAGCCTCGATCCTCTCAAGAATAGAGTAAATCGACGACTGATGAGAAGCCACATCTAGAGCCTCAGAAGTCGTGCGGGATGGGCCTCCGACCTTAGTAAATCGTGGAGCGGGAACCTCCTCATGCCTCGGAGCCTCCTCATGACCTTGATCATCATGACCTTGATCATCATCCTCACTATGCTCATCATCGTCACCACCATCATCATCATCAGTACTATCATCCTCTGAGTCGTCATCTCTTGATGCATCATCGATTTCATCCTCATCCTCTGATCTAACTGCATCCTGGAGCCCCATCTTCCTGATCAACCATGTACAAATGGGCTCACCTAAATCTTGACCCTGAATCGTAGGTGTATGCTCCAAGTCCGCACCAAAGTACTCAAAGATACGAGTCAAGAGTCGACCGAAAGCCAAGTTCCTATCCCCAGGAAACTCGATCCGATCAATCATGACATTTTGCATGATGTATGCTAAATCGATTTGTACTCCAGTATACATACTATAAATGACCAGTGCCTCCATCGCCGACACTTTGCTATGATGCCCTGCCTTCGGAAGGATGTTTCGCCCGACGATGCGAGCGATAACTCTAGCTGAAGGACGCATTGCGGTACCACACCGGGGCATATAACAGTCAATGTCATCCCATAGAGTCATGCACACCTCGTATACCTCATAGGGAAGAAGCACCTTTGTGATATCTGTACCAGCGGGAATCCACCAACGGGAATCTCGTACGATCGGTACATCTAAGATGCGAGCCGTTGTCCTCGTAGTGAAACCGATCTCTCTACCTCCGACCATGGAATCCATGACAATCCTAGAACCATCCCTCGGATCATCCTCTATACGGTAAGTCGATTACTATAGAAGTATCCGATAAGATCCTGGGTAGACTGGCTGTGCCGTAGTGTATAAGTGAAGCCAATCCATAGCCTCTAATCTCTCTCGGATGCGAAATACCTCTAAATCATCCACATCCACCAATCGTCCGTGCTCGATCGGTATATCATGGAAATAATGTTCGTATAGAAACTCCGCCATAGGAGTAGTGAAATGCTCCTCGTCTATGACCTCAGCCCGGGGAACAAGTCCTCTACCCCTGTCCACTCGTCTCCCTCCTCTAGGCATGGTGTATCTGTTGAAACAAGGAAAGAAACTCATTTGGATTAGTCTCAGTGTATGATTGTTAGATGAAGGGCATTTTCGTAAATTTTCAGAAAATTCGATTTTTGGTGAAATTTTGATTTGATCATTCTAACATATGCATAAGACCTATACAAGCATGCTAGAATACTTTATTTGGTGAAAATCCATCTTTTTGGCATATTCAAAGTGAAAATTCAGCAAGTAAGAGAGAGAAAATCCCTCTTTTGGCTTGCATTTGTGATTTTTGAAAAATTGGAATTTGACCGAATGGAGAGTGGGAACACTTTTCCCCTAGTAGATCAGTGTTGTAGAAATTTGTTTCATGTCAAAATTCCTTTTGGGTTGAAAATGAGACAAGTGCTTGTAAAGTTGAGTTTTTGTGAAATGAATAGTGTTTTGGTAACCAAAATAGATGCAATCTTGTGTTTAGAACTTAATCTTACTTGAAAAGTTATGAAAACATGTTTCTAATCATTTATATGTATGATTCTAACCATTAGCTACAAGTATTACTCAGTTTTATTGAAGAACACAACAATGGTGAATGAAGTTTACAAGAAAAGAGAAAAAGAAAGAGAACTTACTTGTGTAGATGATCAAGTGAGATTATCAAGAATGATTGAAGCTTTGAATCAAGTCCTAGCACTTTTGAAAACCCTAGAAAATCGCTTTCTCCGAGCTAAACTCGAAATGGTTGAGTGAGAAATGAAAATGAAATGAGAAGTGGGCCCTTTAAATCTGATTTTTCGCAGAATTTATTTTGGTCGATCATTTTGGTCGATACCATCGACCAAGAAGCATCGACCAAAATTCTCCATTTTTTCTCGCATTGGGTTATTTTGGGAATTTTTGATTCTTTGACTCATTTCCTCTAGATTTTGATCAATGCTGATTTATTTTATCGTTATATTGATAATTCTAACCATGATTTGGTTATCCTATTCGTTGGCCAAGTTGTCTTTGTCAAATTTGAAATTTTGGTATCCTTATCTTTGATCCTTGCAGAATGGTCTTACTTAGAAATCGTTTCGCCGGATCCGGAAGCAACGGAAACGAAGAAACCCCCGCCTGGGGGCTCGATCAGCAGACACAGATCGATAGCCACACCACGAATGGCATTCCCGGTGCCCCCGATATCGGAAGCTTTAGAGATATCGCCAGCGCCATGACCAACATGATGCAACAAAGCAAGCTGCCCAATTTAATCAAATGATGACTGGTTTTGCTACCCTTCGCAATGAGAACCGTGCCGGAATTGGAACTTTCGGAGCCGCAGCCCCTCTTATGGAAAGATTCACCGGGACACCCCACACCCGCTTGATGGAAAGTTTCCTAAAGTTACAAGTACCTTCCTTTACCTGGTGTAACAAAGGACACCCTCTTTCCGAACAAGTGGCTTCGTGAGTTGGAGAAGGCCTTCGGACATTTGCAATGTTTCGATGCTCGTAAAGTGTTGTTTGCCGAGCGAAGCTTCAAGCAAGAAGCCGATGCATGGTGGGCTTCCACTAGGCCTATCCTTGAGACCTTGAATGGTGGTGTTGTTACCTCGGGAGAAGTTTAAGGAAGCTTTTTGCAAGAACTACTTTCCGGAAGCCGTAAAGGACGCAAAGGAGGCCGAGTTCATGGCCTTAGTACAAGGTACTTTGTCCGTGCTTGAGTATCGCAGAAATTTGAAGAACTTTTCTTCTTCGCCCCCGAGTCTATTAAGTCCGAAGAAGCCAAGGCGAAAAAGTTTTTCAAGGGTTTGCGACCTCTATTAAGGCATACCTCACTGTCTTGCCTCTTGAAGGATATGCTCGTGTGGTTCAAAACTCGAAGAAGCTTGAAGAAAATGAAAAGGAAAATGCTCGAGTTCGTAAACCCCCGGCAACCTAGACCTTTTGGATTTGTGGACCGCACCGATCGGCGTTTTGCTAGACCTACTCCTTATCCCGCACCCGCCTTTCAGCCGAGAAATGTTGGTCGAATCCTACTTCCCTTCCCGTGAGCTATTATGGTCAGTCCAGTGGAGCCAGACACTGTGGAGCTACTTATCCTCCTAGGCCCGGGATGGTGAATCCTAGACCAGCTTATCGTAGACCTCCCCCGCTGCAGCTCCTATTGGACCGAAAGATACTACTTGCTTCCTCTCGCAAGCAAGCAGGCCATTATGCCCGCTCCTCGCCCCAAGAAGTCCGTGCAACCTCAAGCTCCCGTAGTGAAGAGTACTCCCGCCGCTACTTCGCCCCTCCCTCTCGGGAGAGTGTTTAGCATATCCGGTACCGAGCAAGACCCCCGCCACGATGTTGTAACAGGTACTGTTAGTAGCTTCTCTTCCCGCATTTGTATTATTTGATACGGGTGCATCACATTCATTCATATCATCTACTTTTGCCTTGAGAACTAACTTGACACCTCGATGTTTATCTAGTCATTTATCTATTTGTACCCTCGTTGGGTCTCATTGTTAAACTAGATAAAGTGTTAGAAGATTGTTCCATTTTGATTTGTGGAAGAAATCTGAAGGCAAACCTTGTATTGTTTGACATGAGAGATTTTGATGTAATCTTGGGAATCGATCGGTTGACTTCCTACAATGCCGTGATCTTATGCTCCTCAAAGAAGATTCAGTTCCGTGTAGAAGAGAATTCAGTTTTTGAATTTCAAGGAGAGAAGGGAAGATTTAGCAAGAAGACCTTGTCCACTCTAATGCAAGTCCATGCCTTTTTGGGAGATGCTTCGTCTGGAAGCAAGGTCGAGAGAAGAAGAGACTTGAAGAAGTCGTAGTTGTTAGTGAATTCCCCGATGTTTTTCCGGATGACTTGTCGTGTTTGCCTCCCGATAGGGAAGTTGAGTTTTCTATAGACTTAATTCCCGGAGCGGCTCCCGTATCCAAGGCCCCTTGCTGTAATGGCACCTACCGAACTCGAAGAGTTGCAAACTCAATTAAATGAACTCTTAGAGAGAGGTTTCGTGCAGCCAAGTGTGTCGCCTTGGGGAGCTCCGGTCTTGTTTGTAAAGAAGAAAGATGGTAGTATGCGTCGTGCATTGACTACCGGGAATTGAACAAGCCGACAATCAAGAACAGATACCCTTTGCCTCGGATTGATGACCTTTTTGATCAGTTGAAGGGTGCTGCTGTCTTTTCAAAGATTGATTTGAGATCGGGATATCACCAGCTGAAGGTGAAGTCAAGTGACATCCTTAAGACAAATGTTCGTAACAAGGTACGGACATTATGAATTTAAAGTGATGCCTTTCGGCTTGACTAATGCCCCCGCCGTGTTCATGGACCTCATGAACCGAGTATTTCACGATGTACTCGATAAATTTGTAATCGTTTTCATTGATGACATCTTGATTTACTCAAAGAATGAGGAAGAGCATGCGGAGCACCCGAATCGCACGTTGCAAAGGTTGAGAGAAAAGAAACTCTATGCTAAATTTAGCAAGTGTGACTTCCGGCTCTCAAGTGTAGTATTTCTTGGCCATGTTGTTTCAGCCGAGGGTATTCGTGTTGACCCGCAGAAAGTCCAAACTGTTATCGATTGGGAAAGACCGAAGACCGTGGATCGAGATAAGAAGTTTTCTTGGATTAGCAGGTGGATACTACCGGAGATTCATTGAAAACTTTTCTAGGTTGGCTGCCCCTATGACTAAGCTAACTAGAAAAGAAGAGAAGTTTGTCCTGGACCGATTCTTGTGAGAAGAACTTCGAAGAGCTGAAAGTTAGATTGACAAGCGCCCGGTTCGACTATACCCGATAGTTCCGGTGGATTGACGGTCTACACCGATGCTTCTAAAATCGGTTTGGGCTGCGTGTTGATGCAACACGGAAAGGTAGTGGCTTATGCCTCTCGACAACTAAAGGATTATGAGCGGAACTACCCCACTCATGACTTAGAGCTTGCAGCTGTTGTATTTGCTTTGAAAATTTGGAGACACTATCTATACGGTGAGAAGATCGCCATCTTCACGGATCATAAAAGTTTGAAATACTTCTTCACCCGTAAGGAGCTGAATATGAGACAGAGAAGATGGTTGGAGTTGGTCTCTCGACTATGATTGTGACATCCAGTACCACCCGGTAAAGCAAATGTAGTGGCGGATGCTCTTAGTAGAAAGAGTCAAAGAAAAGAGTTGGATTTAAATGCTTTGAGTCGGCCTTTGTTGTCCTCGATGGAAAGATTTGGTTTGGAAGTGGTCCCTAAGGGTTCGGATTGTATTCTCTATGCCATGACCGCAAGATCCTCCCTTAGAGATAGAATTGTTGCCTTGCAAAGTTCTGATCAAGAGTTGAAAGAGAAGATTGATAAAATTGCCTCGAATTCAGAATGGACCCTGCTTTTAGTACATCTATGGATGGTACCTTATTGTTTAGAGGTAGACTCTGTGTGCCCGCTGTTGATGAAATCAAGAAAGAAATATTGAAAGAAGCACACCAGTCCATCTTTACAAGACACTCTGGAAGTACCAAAATGTACAAGGACTTAAGGGAACATTTTTGGTGGAATGGTTTGAAAGCAGACGTTGAAGACTTTGTTGCTGTGTGTGAAACTTGCCAACGTGTGAAAGCTGTTCGCCAACCCCCATCTGGATTACTTCAGCCCCTTCCTATTCCTAGTTGGAAGTGGGAAGATATCTCAATGGACTTTGTGACTAGCTTGCCGCGGACGAGTAAGGGAAATGACACCGTGTGGGTGATTGTTGATAGGTTGACTAAATCAGCCCATTTCATTCCTATGAAGATCACCTACTCTTTGGATAAGCTAGCTAGACTTTATGTGGACAATGTAGTTCGCCTACACGGAGTGCCAGTGAGTATCGTTTCGGACCGTGATCCTAGGTTCACCTCAAGGTTTTGGAATGGACTCGCAGAAAGCCTTGGGAACCCAATTGAATCTCGAGTACAGCCTCATCACCCACAACCGATGGACAATCCGAGCGGACAATTCATATTCTTGAAGACATGCTTAGGTCTTGTGTGGTTGACATGGGTGGAAATTGGGATGAACACCTAGCCTTAGTCGAGTTTGCCTATAACAACAGCTTATCAAGCAACAATAGGCATGGCTCCGTTTAAGGCTTTGTATGGTAACACTTGTAGAACGCCCTTGTATTGGACTCGAGACTCGGTGAAAGAAAAGTCTTAGGTCCAGAGATGATTGAAGCTACCAAGTGATATGGTTGACATGATTCGGGAAAGGATCAAGTCCGCTCAATCTAGACAGAAGTCGTATGCCGACAAGAGAAGAACCGACTTAGAATTTCCAATTGGAGAGAAAGTCTTCCTTAAAGTATCACCTATGAAAGGGGTGACGAGATTCAATGTGAAAGGAAAGCTTAGTCCCCGCTTCATTGGACCTTTTGAGATTTTGGAAAGGGTTGGACCTGTAGCATACCGCTTGGCCTTGCCTCCGTCACTTGCTGGAGTTCACAATGTGTTCCATGTTTCAATGCTTCGAAAGTACCTAGAAAACCCGGAGCACATACTACAGCAAGCACCCGAAGGACTTAGTGCCGATCTTTCTTACGATGAAGGACCAGCCGAGATCCTAGATAGAAAGGACAAGCAATTGCGGAATCGCACCATCCCTCTGGTGAAGATTCGATGGAAAAACCATACCCCTGAAGAAGCTTCATGGGAGAAAGAAGAAGACATGAAGGAGAAGTTTCCTCATCTTTTTGGAAGCACAGGTACGCTTTCAATTTCGAGGACGAAATTCTTTTAAGGGGGGGGAGAATGTAATATCCAGCCCTATTCTAACCTTGACCCTGACCCGGATCCATTGTTGTATTCAGGTCCGAGGACCCGAAGCGGTGGAAGAAGAGATTTATGGACCATTCTGATTGATGATCATGATTCGGAGACCGAGCCCATGGACATTGACAATGATACCCCTTGCTTAAATGCATTGTCAGTGTTTAAGGAAAGTCTGCGCATCGGAGAAGATTAATATGGTTGATGTACCAAATGACCTCCCGTGCACAATCCGAAGGTATTCCCCGAAACTAGACTTCTTGATTGAATTGTGGAAGAAAACCTCACTCAATTTGACCTTGTATAGCCTTTCAAATCCCTACTTGAAGTTGCTGTTCTAAACCTGAGTTTTTCGCTGAAAATATTTTGTCGATCATTTTGGTCGATACCATCGACCAAGGACCATCGACCAAAATATCCCGCCCGCCAAGTTAATGATTCCATGGAATATTCCTTTTCTATTTAATATGACCTCGAGCCTTGAGCCTTTTGCAATCATTTTTCTCACCTGGGAACGTGGGGAGAGCTTCCCAAAGCAGCTCCTTGGTTAGTGTGAAGGGTATCTCATCAAAGACACTTAGTTTATCATTGATTCTTGTCTTCATCTTCCACACTAAGGTATGACTCCTCCTTCCACTCTCTACCCTACCCTTTTCTACTCTTTTCTATTGTCATCTTGCTGATGGGACATTTGGAATGGTGCTGCAACCTTGCAACCACCACTCCAAGTGCCTACTCATGCTCAATCCATGATTCCCTTAGCCATTCATTGATGCTAATGCTTATATCTCATGCCTAGCATATGTATTCCATGATTTACCTATTAACATCATACCATTTGATATCAAACTGAGCTATAGAGTGTATTATGTTCATGTTTAACATTGCCATATGATTCCAATCGAATTTCTATTAGTTCCTCTAGCTATTGCATGCTATTCCTCATCAATGCAATCAATTCCAACTCATGCCATGATGTTTATCACTTGAACTTGATAGCTCAAATTGGGGCTTTTTAATTAGACCATTGGATTGGGTTAATTCCTTGATTTATAGTGTCCTACTACCGTTGTTAAGTATGCCTCCAAGTTTCGGATTGATCCGAACACCGGAAGACTCATTTCGGACCAAAATCCCCAAAATCCACTATTCTCGCCCCGAGGACAATTTTGGTCGATACTTTTGGTCGATACCATCGACCAAGACCATCGACCAAAGTTGTTGCCGATAAAGCAACCTTGGTCAGTTTTGACCCAAATGACATCCGATCTTCCCGACTTCTTTTCTAACTTATTATTGATGTTTGTTTAGGGCCTTAACAATTCTATTGGACTATTCTTGGTATTCTCAATTCATCATCAACTCATCCAAGGTAAGGATGGTTATATCCATAAACATATAAGTCATCAAATATTGAACCGTGCTTTATTTAAAGAATGAAATCCCTAAATTTCCTTTCAATCATTATGAGACTGTTACATATGTGTTAGAACAAGTAGCATTTAAATCTTTATACTTTTGTTGTGTTACTTTATCATTTTGATTTGCTTATGATTATAATGATTCGTTTCAATATCATGATTTGATTACTATTGTGAATATGCATTGGATGCATGAGAAATGATGAGATTTGATGTGTGATTGCTTACGTATGACTTGGGATTTGGGGGTGTCCCACCGACACTTCTGTCTTTGGGCATCGGAGGGAATAGTATGGGATGTTCTCCGATGGTGCCTATCGACACTCTCCCGAGTTATTGGATGACATACATAGGATTGTCTAGTTGTGTGGCTAGGTTCATCCTTGTCGTGTCGACCCGAATCGGAAGGGCATTGAGACCGAACAACCCGTGGTAGTGTATGGTTGGATGGGCGCTCTAGGCCGGTAACCAATCCGGTAGGGGACATAAACCATGCTACGGATACCCGAAAGGGGCCATTTATTGGTAGAGTTGCATATGGATAGACTTGGGCTCACGGGCGCTCAAGACCGGTAACCAATCCGTGAGAGGACGTGAGAGCTTCCCGTTTACTATATGTGGATGACCAATAGGGTTGATGAGTCCGAAATCCGGGATTTCGCTGACTCTAGTGTGAAGGATACCGGAAAGGATCGCCGGGGCGAGGAATGGACGTATCCGAATCCGACTTGACCGACCGAGTAGATGACTTGCATTGGGCTAGGCTTTACCGTGACATGCGCCAAGATTTCTGACCAAATGGTGATGTGAGAGAGTGGTGACCGATCCCCTTACCACGGCTTTTTGATGACTTTACCGATCTTCCCCGGCATTCCCAAGATATGGAAATGGGAGAGTGACCGACGACCCAGAGAAGTACGGTGCTATGACTTAAAGCATGTCTACCCTAGAGACCAGCATTCATAGAGTTAGGCTCATATCTCGCATCATATGTTCCATATCACATTGCATTATTATATGTTCCGAATGTGTATGATTTCTAATTATGGAATAACTTCCTTGCCGAGTTCTTCGAACTCATTCCTTTTTGTGCAAATGTTTTAGATTACATTCCAGGTACCGAAGATTACGATGGCACCTCCTATGAGGCGGACTATGATTCCACATACTACCCTCCGGGTAGTGGCGCGGTGAGGATCCGTATATTGGAGCCGAGGAGGATTACTATCCGCACCAGGGTTAGCCCCACAGCTTGTGCGGGAGCGGCAGCATTGGGTTTACTTCATCCGTACGGTTGAGGAGACTACCATTAGTATAGAAGAAACCCTAGCATAGTGCCCCATTCCCCCGGTGTATTTGTGGAACCTTGGATATTGTAATTAACTTGTCTTTGAATTATTCCGGTGACACTTGGATATGTAACTAACTTGATTTACATACTTTTCCCGCTGCTCCGAGAGGGTGGCTACCACACCTTCTCACCCTTTATGATTTTGATCATACTTTATTATTATCTATATTCCGCACTCGATTTAGTTAATCTTGTCTTATTCATGATACTTAGTATTAGCTGTTTTTATTGATCCTTGGACCGTGGATCACATCCCGGTATTCCAAGCCCA